>NC_134688.1:6276795-6576795 GCF_050947455.1 Rhinoderma darwinii
AGTTGGTAGAGTTAGTGAAGTTGGAGGAGAAGACACAAAGTTGGTAAAGTTGATGAAGAAGGAGAAGACACCAAGTTGATAGAGTTGGTGAAGGTGGAGGTGAAGAATAACAGGCAGGACTGTGGTCTTTCTTTACTATTTTCTGTGTTGCAAATAATCCATTCACGGTTGGATCAGGTTTTATAGCCTTATTTCTGGTGTCTGTATCTGTGACAGGGAATTGTCTTATGTGACAGGTCAATCCCATGAGACAACACCTGTGCTGCATCTACTAGAACGTTTCAGTGAGTCTGCCTGGTGGGACCTACACTGTTGCTAATTAGTTGCTTACTAATAAGTTTGTAAGTGCGCTGATAATTAGGGATCTGTTAGACCACGGCTACTCAATCTTTTTCTACTGTAGCCTCAGAAGCCAGAATATAATGCCTTAGTCTCACAATTGGTTGTAATCCATGCCAACATTTGTAAAAATGTCCTCAATTTATCTTACAATTTTTCTTCTGAACCTGGTAGAGCATTAAATTCATCTCAAAAGGAGTCAATAATGTTGGTAAACCAGATTATTATATGTAGGTGAAACCACCCTTGAATGTAGAAAACGTATTAATAACCACAAGTCAACAATCCGTACTAAAAAGATTGACTTACCTTTGCCCAAACACTTTGTGGAAAAAAATCACGGTGAAAACGATTTTAGATTGTTCATCGTGGATCATGTGCCCCGCCATAGAGGTGGCGGTGATAGGATCTCAAAATTAAAACGGTTGGAGCTTGAATGGATCTTTAAATTAGATACCCTATCCCCTGGAGGCCTTAATGTGGATTTTAAGATCTTCCCTAGCTTCTCTAGATAATCCAAGGCCTTACTCTGATATGAACATCTGCCCGTGGTTCCATCGTGATCTCTATGTCCCTTCCTTCTATTAATGTGTAGGAAAACGATAACAGTTTGACTATTGAATAAATATGTATATTTTTTTTTTGTTTAAATATTTGATAAAATGACCGTATTTGATGTGATGTCAATATATTATTCTTAAAAATTCTATATTCTATTTCTTCTCTTTTAGAGACTAATTTTCTCAAGTTTCGCCTTCACAATCGGCTGAAGACACATGTACGCCCCTGAAATGTTTATCTGGTTTTCTCATCTCCCTTTTTTATAAAACAATGTGTTTATCCATAAAATTATATTATGTTCCATTCTCTCATTATTCACAATCTATTTGATATAAACATCATCCTTGATGATAAAGTGGTCCCATATATATATATATGTGTTATAGATTATACAGATGTATCCATTGGATACAATGTTGAAATAATTCCTGTTCTTTCCTCTAATGGGAGTACATAATGGGATCGGACATTTATCACCATGGGGTTGAGTTATACATACACATAATTAACCGTCTCTGTGGTCGTACATAAAATTATATTTTGTGCATTAGGCATCGTGAGTATTCTATTAACCCCTTAATGACCAGCCTATTTTAGACCTTAATGACCAAGCTATTTTTTACGTTTTTCCATCGTCGCATTCCAAGAGCTATAAAGTTTTTAGTTTTGCGTCGACATAGCTGTATAAGGTCTTGTTTTTTGCGGGACAAGTTGTATTTTTTAATAGCACCATTTTGGGGGACATATTATTTATTGATTAACTTTTATTAACTTTTTTTGGGGGGGAATAGAAAAAAATCTGAAATTTTGCCACTCTTTTTTGCGTTCTGAATCTACACCATTTATCGTGTAGTATAAATAACACAATAAGTTTATTCAGCGGGTTGTTATGATTGCAACGATACCAAATTTGTATAGATTTTGTATGTTTTACTACTTTTACACAGTAAAAACGCTTTTTTTTCTAAATGATTTGTTTTTGTGTCTCCGTGTTTGAAGAGCCGTAACGTTTTTATTTTTTCGCCGATGCAGTTGTATGAGGGCTTTTTTCTTGCGGGACGACTTGTAGTTTTTATTGGTACCATTTTGGAGTAGATGCGACTTTTTGATCACTTTTAATCAAATTTTTTTAAAGTCAGTATTCACAGAAAACAGCAATTTTTCCGTCGTTTTTTATTTCATTTTTTACGGCGATCACCGTGCGGGTTAAATAATGTAATAGATTTATAGTCGGGGTCGTTACGGACGCGGCGATACCAAATATGTGTAACTTTTTAACTTTATTTTGTTTTTTTAATACTAAAGCAGTTTGTAAGGGGAAAAAGTGGGTTTTTCATTTTTTTTTTTATTAACTTTATTAAACTTTTTTTTTCACTTTTTTACTAGTCCCACTAGGGGACTTTAATATGCAATTCTCCGATCGCATTTATAATACACTGCAATACTTTTGTATTGCAGTGTATTATACCTGTCCGTTTAAAACGGACAGGCATCTGCTAGGTCATGCCCACGGCATGATCTAGCAGGCATTCATTACTGGCAGATCTGGGGGCCTTTATTAGGCCCCCAGCTGCCGTGGGAGACACAGACACTCGGCGATCGTATCGCCGGGTGTCGGTGGGAGAGAGAGGGAGCTCCCTCCCTCTCTCCAAAACCACTCAGATGCGGTGCTCGCTATTGTGCACCGCATCTGAGGGGTTAAACGGGGTTATACTAATATCGATCTCACACGGCAGAGCAGGGACGCCCCCAGCCCTCAGCTGCCTCTAGCAGTCGAGAGCAGGGAGATTTGACTGCTCCCTGCTCTGTAAACTTATTCCGATGCCGCGACGTAAAAAGTCTATGGCATCGGAATAAGGCCCGTTAGTGACCGACGTAGAAACACGATGGGCCGGTCACTAACGGGTTAAATATCTATATAGCCGGTTGTTGTTATTATAATATAATATTACTTACCAGTCGAGTGATGACAGTTTCGGATAGATATGAGGTATGAGAGAACAGAGTTGCCCTCTTTCAAGATGGCGATATACATTATGAGTGAGTATCACGCATGCGCGAATGGACGCTATGCGTCGCAACACACACTAACGTCTATTTGGATGTGATGTAGTCTACGGACATGCGCAGAGGACAGTGTGGGACGTTATCAGCCGATCCAGCGAGGTTAGGATGTTTTTAATGTTTAATATATACACCTGTTGTGATGTTATTCACATGTTACCACACATATGTAGCCTGTCCTATTGATTGGCCCTATTAATACAATATGATGTTTTACACTAGTTACATGTACCATTTGATATGTATATCCCTCTGTGTATATGACTATGCCCATAAGGGATCCTATTGACACAATGTTGTGTGTGTTAACTCTACAGTTTTATCAATATTTTATGAAATGTTTGTAATTGGATTCATGATTGTGATTTGCATATATATTTGCTTTGTGTGTCACACTGTTATGTTGAGAAAGCCTCACACTGAGCTGAAATGTCGCATGTGGAATAAAAGGATCTTTTTTTTCAAATATTTGGTAGTGCTGCCTCACTTTCTTCTGCCTACATTGAAGGGTCATGTTGGACTGTGACCCAAGAGGCGTGCACCGAACCTAATTTTTGGTCCTGTGCTGCCAATCTATATCTATATATATGTACTGAGTGTCACAGTGAGTAGGTATGTGGACCCACTAGGCCGCACCGCCGTAGCAGGGAGGCAGCTGGCCAAATAACAGGGAACCCCAGCAATACAAAGTCCCGCACAAGGGTACCTGGATGGTCCAGACAGTGGCCGCAGCTCTGGCACGGATGGAGATGGGTGCAGCAGGTAATGCCAGACGTGGCGGATGATAGCAAGTGCCGCAGGTTGCGCCAGACACAGCGAATCCCTCTGGACGTGGCGGATGACACAGGTGCAGTAGACACTACTCCAACTAGTAGGCACAGGAACAAGAACACAGTACAGGATGCAGGAACAGGCAACAGGGCACGGGTAGCAACTGGAACAAGAAACACTAAGGGACCATTTGCAAGACAGACTTGGGAATTACTAACAATGCTCAGGCAACGATCAGAAGGGCTGGGGCCTTTTTATAGTCCAGGAAATCATGTGTGTTGATGATGCTGATTTTCTTCATGTGCGCTCGCTGGCCCTTTAAGAGCGGGTACGAACGTGTGCGCACACCCTACAGGACACAGCGGAAGTGAGCACTGGTGTCTCCTGGGAAGGAGATGGGGACTAGCGCTCACAGATCCATGGCTGCGGGCGTCAGGAGGTGAGTAGACCCGACGGCCAGCGGCCATGGACGCTACAGTATCCCCCCTCTTACGCCCCCTCTTCTTGGGACCAAAGTGAGAGATGAACTTCTTAACAAGAGCAGGAGCATCGAAGTTCTCCTCCGGCTCCCAGGACCTTTCCTCAGGACCAAGCCCTTTCCAGTTCACCAAATAGAAAGTCCTTCCTCCTACCCTCTTGCAGTCCAGGATTTCCCTCACCTCGAACACATCAGAAGAACCGCTGGGAGCAATTGTGGAACTAGAAGTCTTGCTGTAGCGGTTCAGGACCACTGGTTTCAGGAGGAACACATGAAAGGAGTTGGGGATTCTGAGGGTAGGAGACAGCCGCAGCTTATTGGAAACAGGGTTAATCTGTTGCAGAATCTCAAAGGGACCGAGGAACCTGGGAGCAAATTTGCAGGGGGGAGCTATACTTATAACAATTTTAACTGCTACGACCTATTAGCCTCTACCTCTAATACACTGTGCTACCAGCGTCTGTCAGGCAGTCTGCAGCTGCTGACTCAGGCATCCTATTGCGATAGGATTTGTACACGGAATCCTGCCTCATCAGGCAGTATTCCTATAGAGCAATTGCTAATGGTCTTTAGCCAATTTTGACTTATTTTTGTGCTCTTGTTGTCCATCTCGGACCTTTTTAAGAATATAACCAATAAAAGTTATGTCTTATTACAATTCAGTTGGTAGCTGGGAAAATGGGTTCCATTGTGCCCCAGGCACATTAGTTTTTTCAAATTTGTATGAAGGCACCTTCAAACGAATGTTCCATCAGGACAGCCAGACTTTGGTACCTGGAAGATACTGAGGCGGCTCTCTTCTCTTTGTATCCGCCTTTCGCTTCATGCGATCGACAGCCAGCAAAATAGAGGACCGGGTCTGTTGCCAGATCTGCAGAAAGTCCGCAAATGCAGAGTCAGCAGCGGGTACCTGAGAAGTAGTAGACTGGAAGAGGGACTCTAGGATGTTGACTGTATACAATGTAAAACATAGTGGAAGTGGTGAACTTGTGTGGTTGTTGTACGAGAACTCGGTCCATGGAAGAAGCTGTACCCAGTTATCATGCTGTAAGGAGATGAAGTGACGGAGATAATTCTCCATGATCTGGTTGATCCTCTCAACTTGCCCATTGGACTGGGGGTGATAGGCTGAGGAAAAGCCCAATCTCACATCCAGCAGTTTACAGAGAGTCCTCCAGAATTTCAAGGTAAACTGAACCCCCCGATCGGACACAATGTGAAGGGGCAAGCCATGCAAGCGAAAGATGTGCTGAGTGAAGAGACTTGCCAGTCGGGGAGCAGGAGGTAGGCCGGTCAGCGGGATAAAATGAGCCATCTTCGAGAACCGGTCCACCACCACCCAGACAGTGTTGCATCCTGTTGAGGGAGGAAGGTCAGTGACAAAGTCCATCGCAATGTGCTGTCAGGGGGCATTGGGTACAGGCAGAGGTTGAAGCAGTCCGGCAGGCTTGGAGTGAGTAACCTTGTTAGAGGCACACACCGTGCAAGAAGAAACAAAGTCCACAATATCCTTGGGTAGCGTGGGCCACCAGAAGTGACGAGCAATCTTGTCTCGGGTTTTACGAATACCAGGGTGCCCAGCCAGTTTAGAACTGTGTCCCCATCAGAGAATTCTTCTCCTGTCTGCCAACCGAACAGAAGTCCACCCCGGAGGGATGTCTCTAATCTGCAAAGGATTGGCAGTGACAATACAGGACGGCTGTATGATACTTTGGAGGGACTCCACCGTGTCATCAGTCTCAAATGACCTGGACAGGGCATCGGGCCTCACATTTTCGTCAGCGAGACGGTAATGGAGCACAAATTGGAAATGGGTGAAGAACAGCCACAACCTGGCTTGATGGGGATTTAGATTTTGAGCGAACTGAAGATAGGTGAGGTTCTTGCGGTCGGTGTAGATCAGGATGGGGTGAGCTGCGCCCTTCAGCAGATGTCTCCACTCCTCCAGAGCCAATGTGATGGCCAGTAGCTCCTGATCCCCAATAGAGTAATTGTGCTCTGCAGAAGAAAAAAGTCTTGAGTAGTAGCCACTACTGATTCGAGATGATGTAGCCCAGGAAGGGCAGAGAACTCTTCCCAAAGACGCACTTCTCCAGCTTAGCGTATAAACGATTCTCCCTTAATCGTAGTAGAACCTGACGGACATGCCTCCGATGAGTCGTCGGATCTGGGGAGAAAATCAAAATATCATCAAGATAAACTACAACACAGCTATAGAGGAGATCTCAGAAGATATCATTAACGAATTCCTGGAAGACCACAGGAGCGTTACACAGTCCAAATGGCATCACCAGGTATTCATAGTGCCCGTCTCGAGTGTTGAAATCCGGCTTCCCCTCGTCCCTTTGACGGATTCGGATCAAATTATAAGCCCCACGCATATCTAGTTTAGAAAAAATTCTAGCTCCTCGTATACAGTCAAACAGTTCAGATATAAGTGGCAATGGGTATTTGTTCTTGACCGTGATCTGGTTGAGACCATGGTAGTCAATGCAGGGTTGAGACCATGGTAGTCAATGCAGGGTCAAAGGGATCCATCTTTCTTTTTAACGAAGAAGAACCCAGCCCCGGCCTGGGAGGAATATGTCCTCCGAGGCCGCAATACTGACAAAGTCCTGAAGTGTGTCTGCGTTGTTTCTCCTGGGTTGACAATTTGACATGGTCCACCTGCATAGGATCCAATGGTGGGACGACTGAGGAGGATTGCTGGAAAGTAGAATTCAGCCTAGGAAGTTCTCTCTCCCGGAGAACCTCTTGGGAACGCTTCCAGATCCTCATGTCGACCCGGGTGTCAAGTAGAATAAGATCATCCAGGGTAGATGGCAGATCGCGAGCAGCCAGCTCGTCCTTAATCCCTGAAGACAGTCCCTGCCAGAAAGTGGCCACCAAAGCTTCGTTGTTCCAGGTTAATTCAGCAGCCAGGATACGAAACTGAATGGCATACTTGCCCACGGAGAGGTCTCCCTGGAGTAGGGTCAGCAGAAATGCAGCAGCCGAAGAAACTCTCCCAGGTTCCTCAAAGATTGAGCGGAAAGTCCGTAAGAAGCACTGCAAGTCACGGGTCTCTGGTCTCTGATGTTCCCACAGAGGATTAGCCCATGCCACGGCTTTGCCAGTAAGGAGAGAGATGATGAAGGCGATCCTGACATCATCTGAAGAGAAGGCCCTGGCATGTAGTCTGAAGTGGATCTGGCATTGATTCAAAAATCCCCTGCAGGACCTCGGGTCTCCGTCACAGCGTAGAGGCAGCGGAAAGAAGCACAGAGGATCGGCACTGGTACAGACAGGAAGTGTAGCAGGAGGAACATCAGGAATGGGTGCGGTGACGACTGTGGTTGGAGCAGGCAGCCGTTGGGCAATGGCATTCACCAACAGGAGGAGTTGGTCTTGCGGTGACTGGAGGTCTTGCATCTCGGCCAGCACGGCTTGTGTCGTCAAGGTCTCAGGTTGACCAGCGGCATCCATGGCCTGTGCGTACTGTCACGGTTTGTGGGTATGTGTACCCACTAGGCCGCACCGCCGTAGCGGGGAGGCATCTGGCCAAACAACAGTGATCCCCAGCAATACAAAGTCCCGCACAAGGGTACCTGGATAGTCCAGACAGTGACCGCAGCTCTGGCACAGATGGAGGTGGGAGCAGCAGGTAACGCAGACGTACCGGATGACAGCATTTTTTTTTCATCTCTGTATGTGTCGATTAACGACACATACAGAGATGGAATACGGCACATACATCCCCATAGAGAATGCGAACGGGAGTCGTTCCATTCACTATAGTGTACGGCATTTGTGTGGGAACGGCGCATGCCGTGAGGACACTAGAGCTTGTGTGTCTACACCAAATTTGCAGCATAAAGCAATGAGATTGCTTTACCACATTGCAATGCTGCAATTTTGGGAATTGCTCCCTCTATTGACCAGCATATGGAAATGTTATAAATTAGAATCTAATTTATAATATTTCTTGACTTGTGAAAAAATGAAAAAAATTAAAACAATGTTTCATCACTTAAATACTAACTGTTTAACTGAAAGAAAAAAAAAATTTGTAGCGACAAAATCCCTTTAAAAGTTGTACATTTAACCTCCACTTTGCTTTCATTCCTGTGAAACACCTAAAGGGTTAACAAACTTTCTAAATGTTGTTATGAATACATTGAGGGGTGCAGATTATAAAATAGGGTGATTTATGGGGGTTTCGAATGTATGGGCCCCTCAAAGCCAGTTCAGATCCGAATTGATGCTTTAAAAAATGTTTTGCTGATTTTGTTGAATATTTGAAAAACTGCTAGTAAAATTATAAGTCTTAGAAAGTAGTAAAAAAAAAAAAAAATGTAATAAAAAAATGATGACTACATAAAGAAGATATATAGTAAACCTCATTTATTTACTCATTTGTGAGGTATCGTCATCCATTTTAGAGAAGCAGAGGATTTCAAATGTAGGAAAAGGCGTTTTTTCAAAAAATTTCTTTACATTTCGTATTTTTTATAAAGAGAAAACCTATATTTACAGAAAAAACTATTTCAGAAAAGTAAAAGAATTCCAGAATTATTACCACTTAGGCCGGATTCACACGAGCGTGTTAAAAGTCAGTGGGACGGCCGTTCAAACAGAGGCCGTCCCACGGACCCATGTAATTGAATGTGGCCGTTGTTTCAATGGAACGTGTGAAGGTTCCGTTGGAAAATAGGACATGTCCTATCTTTTCACGCATCCCTCCATAGACTCTCATCTATGGGGGATGCGAGACATCGCGTCCCACAGCACCGAGCACGGATGCATCTCGGACGTGAAAAACTGCAGTTTTTCGCGTCCGAGATGCGCCACGCTCGTGTGAATTAGGCCTTAAAGTGACACATTACATTAGAAAAATCGGGCAGTGTCCTGCTGGTCAAAATAGGCTCGGTCCTGTAGGGGTTAAGTGGGCCTTAAACTAAGCATGCCACGGCAGGAAAATTTTTAGTTCCTCACGGCACTGGACCCCTCATACTCCGGCCCGAGACATCAGCCTCAGTCTAGTCTGTTTGTTGTGAAGGGACCTGCAGGGGCAGAAACTGACGGCAGCAATAGCGGCACCAGCAATGTGCTCAGGTAGCTGCCGGGCTGCCGTAAGTTAATTTACGGCCTTAGTTTCTGACAAGTTATGTAAGGCCTTTCCTAGACCCAGTTGTTTACATAGAAGGGAAAGGGACCCATAACAAAGATCAAAATGGATTACCCTTTATGGTACTTGGTTTTGTCATGAGGAGAGAAGGACCTGGTGTTTTTATAACCCTCCACATTCAATCTCTGTTGAAAACCTTATAGTAGCCACATGGTCTTCCTCTATGGTACAGTCACCCTCACCCTGGAGTAGACTATTTGATAGAGCTCAACCTGCAAAAAATTAATTACACTAGAGAAGACCGATACCAAGAACAGGGGGGCCTGGTCCTCAATACAGCTCTGGAGTATAATACAGGATGTAACTCAGGATCAGTACAGGATAAGTAATGTAATGTATGTACACGGTGACTCCACAAGCAGAATAGTGAGTGCAGCTCTGGAGTATAATACAAGATGTAGCTCAGTATCAGTACAGGATAAGTAAAGTAATATATGTACACAGTGATTCTACCAGCAGAATAATGAGTGCAGCTCTGAAGTAGAATACAGGCTATAACTTTGGATCAGTACAGGATAAGTAATATAATTTATGTATACAGTGACTCCACCAGCAGAATAGTGAGTGCAGCTCTGGAGTAGAATACAGGATGTAACTGAGGATCAGTACAGGATAAGTAATGTAATGTATGTACACAGTGATTCCACCAGTAGAATAGTGAGTACAGCTCTGGAGTATAATACAGGATATAACTCAGGATCAGTGCAGGATAAGTAATGTAATGTAAGTACACAGTGACTCCACCAGCAGAATAGTGAGTGCAGCTCTGGAGTATAATACAGGATGTAACTCAGGATCAGTACAGGATAAGTAATGTAATGTATGTGCACAGTGACTCCACCAGCAGAATAGTGAGTGCAGCTCTGGAGTATAATACAGGATATAACTCAGGATCAGTACAGGATAAGTAATGTAATGCATGTATACAGTGACTCCACCAGCAGAATAGTGAGTGAAGCTCTGCAGTATAATACAGGATATAACTCAGGATCAGTGCAGGATAAGTAATGTAATGTATGTACACAGTGACTCCACCAGTAGCATAGTGAGTGCAGCTCTGGAGTATAATACAGGATATAACTCAGGATCAGTACAGGATAAGTAATGTAATGTATGTACACAGTGACTCCCCCAGCAGAATAGTGAGGGCAGCTCTGGAGTATAATACAGGATGTAACTCAGGATCAGTACAGGATAAGTAATGTAATGTATGTACACAGTGACTCAACCAGTAGCATAGTGAGTGCAGCTCTGGAGCATAATACAGGATGCAACTCAGGATCAGTACAGGATAAAGATTGCAATAGACGGGTATATACGTTTGAGTATAATTTATCACTTTTCTCAGAACAACATAGAAATAATTATTTGGATTTTGACAAACAATTTAAAAAATTTACCCTCTGGAGATTCTGTAAAATTTTGATTTTGAGAGCTTTTGTCCTTAACCCATATATCAGAGGGTTGAATGTGATGGAGACCGTAATTCCGGTCATGGAGATTATGACATGTGCAGCAGTAGATAGAGGTCCGCTGTATAATCTGTACCGGAAACCGACAAACAAGGTAGCCACCATGAAGGTAGAGAAGGCAGCGATGTGCGTCACCAGCGTGTGGATGGCTTTCTGATTGGCCGACACAGAAATCTTGAGGCAATAAAGAAATGTCCTTATGTAGCAATATATTACAATCAAGAGGGAAGCAATTACCACAATGAGAGTGCTGGTTGTGCCGAAGACAGTGATGATCGTTGTGCCACCACAGGCCAGACGAGTAAGGGACATCGTTTCGCAGTAGACGTTGTTGATGACCTCCCCACATAGGGTTAGTCTTGCAGCCAATGTCACCCCTACGATTCGGTTTGCGAAGACAATGACCCAAGTTATAGCAATCGACTTGAGAGCCTTCTCGTTGGTCATGAGAGTTGAGTACATCAACGGGCGACCAATAGCGACATATCTATCATACGCCATGATGGTAAAAGTAAAAATTTCTGCATATGCAAAACTCTTAATGCAAAACGCTTGAATGAGGCAACCGGGCAGATCAATAGTGTGGAGTCCAAGAAGCAAATCGGTCACTAGTTTGGGCATAATGGTTGAGCCGCCAATGATGGCATTGAAGACCAAGTTGCCTATAAATATGTACATGGGTTCATGAAGCTTTTCTTCCATCCTGATAACGTAGATGATTGCCGAACATAACATCATCGTGGTTATGTACAGGACCAGGGCCGCCACAGAAAAGAGATACTTAAGATTTTCCATCTCTACAAGACCAATTAAAACTAGGTTAGGGCTGATTCTTGACACATTCTCCATCGTTCATGGATTCATCTTTGCCGTACTTAAAAAATAAAAACATTTTTCAAAAACAGCATTTTGAAATTGTGTTCCTTTAAAAAAACATAATTGCTGACTGGTAACTGTCTAATGGGCGATACCTTCTTCTTTTGATGAGTTTTATAGTCTGACTGAAAGAAGTCGATCTGTCGATTGGGAATAACTTACAAAGGATCGTAATGAGTAAATGTCGAGGGAAAGGTCAACAGGGACAAAAGGTAAACTCATTAGTGACGATGATCATGTGAATAAACACAAAGTTACACAGTAACAACAATTTTTATTTTTACCAATTTCCAATTTACCAATATGTAAAATTTTATATAAATATATATATATATGTGTACTAGTATATATAAATACTTTTTTTCTAAAAAATGTTGTAAGAATATACAGTAGCTAAAAAGGCTGTCTCATGAAAAAACAAGGAAGCCAGCGAGCTGATCGGATGATTGCCGCGGGTCCAACTTTTCTCACCTCCGGCGATGAAGGAAATCTTGTATAGGCCGCTGCAGCCAGGGGAAATGTAGCATTACATTGCGGCCATTTAAATGAATGTCCTGCTATGTATGGACGCCTCGAGTCCAACACATAGATGGGCGTTCCAAGCAAAGGCCTCCCCTTTATGATGTCCAAATGCCCTAATAGGGCATATGGATAGGGGATGTCGCTCTGAGACAACCCCTGTAGAGCCGAGACATTGGGGAAAATAAATTTATACTGGCAGTGCTTCGTGGGCTAGATTCATCAGATCAATCAGGCAAGATGGATGTCGGATCTGGCATTCATTTTTTACATTTTATCCAATAGAAAGTGTCAGAAACCCTTGATTGTGCTCTTTGCAAGTCTTAAGCCCCGGCATCCTACTCTGACAATGTGTCACAGGGGCTTCATAAATATGTTCTTCAACATTGATTAAGCTGCTCGTCTAATAGGACGGACGTTGAATCTAGAGCACACTGGGTTACATGTGTCCGTGCAGGGGCTACATTTGGTCATGTGTGCATTGTGACAAAATTGCAGGATGACTGTCAGGGCCGGCTCCAGGTTTATGTGGGCGCTTGGGCGACACATACTTAGTGGGCCCCTTTGCGGGGGAACTCATGGTGGCAGTAAAATGGCAGAAAATTGCAGTTTGTGCCCCCGTATAAAAGTTAGGCCACCCGTTTGTACCCCCATAAATTTAGTGCCCTCTGTAAATAGCGCCACACAGCCCCCCAACCAGGTAGTGCCACACAGCCCCCCTCCCAGGTAGTTGCACACAGCCCCCTTCCCAGGTAGGGCCACACAGTTCCCCCTGTAGATAACGCCATACAGTCCCCATTGAGAAAAGCAACATACAGCCTCCCGTATATAGCGCCATACAGAACACCCTGTAGATAGCACCATACAGCCCCCTCCCAGGTAGTGCCACACAGCCCCCCCATAGATAGCGCCATACAGCCCCCATGTAGATAGAGCCATACAGCCCCTCCTGCAGATAGCGCAATATAGCGACCCCCACTCCTGTAGAAAGCTCCAAATAGCAACCCCCCCTCATGTAGATAGCGCCATATAGCAAACCCCCACTCCTATAGAAAGCGCCAAATAGCAACCCCCCCTCCTGTAGATAGCACCATATAGCGACCCCCAAACAACAAAAAAAAACAACATTATACTCACCTAGGCAACGTTCTCACTACGAATGGAGCGAATCAATGCCGACGGGATCCTTGCGTAGGCCGGTGTGATCCAGTAACGTCATCGTGCCGACCTGCACAGGGATCAAATCCCTGCACCTGATAGGCTGCAAGACGAATGTGGCCTGTAGCCTAGTGAATGGCAGAGCAGTGAGATATCTCCCTGCTCTGCCCTAGTGTTCAATAGTCTCTGTGTATAAGGACGCAGATACTATTAAATGTGACATCACTACAGCTGTAGCGGCCATAGCGGCTGATAGTGGTGCCACCGGGCATGGGGGGGGCGTGACGGTCACACGAGAATAGTTGGCAAATCATTCCAGTCCGTTTAGTGCATATTAACCCCTTAATGATGTTGCTGATAATGACCAATGAAATTGTTTGCCCCTTTGCACTTGTTTGGGTTCACTTTTTTGTTTTTTATCAATTTAGTGGTATCAGGTCTTGTTTTTTACAGGACGAGTCGTAGAGGTTTTTTTTAGGAACCATTTTCAGGGAAAACGTTCGGCATGTTCTGTAGCATGTATTTTATGAGAAAAATGTATATTATAGCAAAAAAAAATAAAAAAAATGTGTTCATTTAATGGTTTATTATATAGGTATACTATGTGTATATAATGCATGTGATTATATATATACGCCTTAATATTGAAATTGCAACACCAAATAGAGGAATTCGCAGGTGTCGCTAAGATCTGAAAATAATGAAAGTTTTTTAGCCACATGAAACCTCAAAAATTGGATCGCGTGGTGCGGGATGATTGTGCAACGCCTCCTGTTCATCGATGTGCCAGTTATCGCCACTTGTCGCAAACTGAGAGGGACAGAATCCTTGACCTCAGAGACCTTGGTTTGTCACTGCGGCAGATAGTTATGCGCCTAGGCACGAGATGTCAGCACTGCTCAACATTGCATGTCCTGGAGGTTGGGAGAACAACAACAAATTGGAAAGACAGCAAGAGGTGCGGGGAGGTGAACCTCTGCCCGGACGGAACATCTGATTGGAAGAATGTCGCGTAGCGATCCATTCTGTACTGAAAGTGAAATTGGACGTCACTTCCCAAGCCTAGGGCGGCAACCAGTGTCCACACAAACGATTAGAAGGCGTTTGCACAACATTGGGCTACGAGCCAGATGTCAAATACAGGTGCTCCATTGACCACCGTCCACCGCTCTCAGAGGCTGTCCTTGTGCACAGCAAGACGGCGATGGAGGCAGGAATGGAGGTCTATCCTCTGCAGCAAAATGCCACGCTTTGGTCTCAGACAAAATTATAGCCGGAGATTGGTCTTGAGACCACGCCATGAAGAGGGAATGTCACACCGGTCCTACTCCTAAAATAATGGTAAGGGGTGGCATAATGTACGGCAGCCGGACCCCTCTAGACTTCATTTATTTCAGGTACACTAACAGCTCGGCGTTACATTGATTTGGTCGTGGAACCAGTGGTGCGGCCATTTCTCAAAAGTGTCCCAGAAGCCGTTTTTCAACAGGACAATGCCAGGCCGCATGTTGCTTATGCTACTCTGAGCAGCCGGTGTGGCCTAAACGTGGTACCATCGCCTGCAGCGTCTCTGGACTTATCTCCCATCGAGCACATCTGGGACGTCATTGGTCAGCAATTGCAAAGCGATGATTTGTGTGCCCAAGTGCATTCAGCGTGGCACAACATTCCACAGACAACCACTAATAACCTCATTGATCGCATGCCAAGGCGTGGAAGTGTGTGGTTTTCTGTACGTGGCGCTCATACTTCATACTGAATAAATCAAGATGTTTGTAATATTAGGTTTCCATTTTTGTATCAGCTGCAGATAATTAACATGTCTATTCATCCTGTGATCTCCAAAATTCCAAAACTTTCATTCCTAGTGTTGCAATTTCAATGTTGAGGAGTGTATATATATATATATATATATATATATATATATACAGGGGCGTAACTAGGAAAGACTGGGCCCCATAGCAAACTTTTGACTGGGCCCCCCCCCTCCCCTGGGTGTCACACAACCCCCCCCCTTGTAGATAGTGCCTTTTTTACAAACCCCCCATTTTGATAACGCCATACAGCCCCCCCGTAGATAACGCCATTCAGCCCCCCTGTAGATAAAACCATACAGCCCTCCCCCTGTAGATAATGTCATTCAGCCCCCCTGTAGATAACGCCATACAGCCCCCTGTAGATAACGCCATACAGCCCCCTGTAGATAGCGCCATACAGCCCCCCCGTAGATAACGCCATTCAGCCCCCCCTGTAGATAACGCCATACAGCCCTTTGTAGATATCTACAGAGGGGGCTGTATGGCGCTATCTACTGAGGGGGCTGTATGGCGTTATCTACAGAGGGGGCTGTATGACGTTATCTATGGGGGGACTGTATGGCGTTCCCTACAGGGGGGGGCTGTATGGCAGTCCCTACAGGGGGGGTATATGGCGTTCCCTACAGGGGGGGACTGTATGGCGTTCCCTACAGGGGGGTATATGGCGTTTCCTACAGGGGGGACTGTATGGCGTTCCCTACAGGGGGGGGGACTGTATGGCGTTCCCTACAGGGGGGGCTGTATGGCACTATCTACAGGGGGGGCTGTATGGCGCTATCTACAGGGGGGCTGTATGGCGCTATCTACAGGGGGGACTGTATGGCGTTATCTACGGGGGGACTGTATGACGTTCCCTACAGGGGGGGCTGTATGGCATTCCCTACAGGGGGGGTATATGGCGTTCCCTACAGGGGGGGACTGTATGGCGTTCCCTACAGGGGTGGGCTGTATGGCGTTATCTACGGAGGGACTGTATGGCATTTCCTACAGGGGGGGTATATGGCATTCCCTACAGGGGGGGACTGTATGGCGTTCCCTACAGGGGGGGTGACTGTATGGCGTTCCCTACAGGGGGGGCTGCATGGCACTATCTACAGGGGGGGCTGTATGGCGTTATCTACAGGGGGGCTGTATGGCGCTATCTACAGGGGGGCTGTATGGCGCTATCTACAGGGGGGCTGTATGGCATTCCCTACAGGGAGGGGGGACGCTGTATGGCGTTCCCTACAGGGGCGTCTGTAGGGAACGCCATACAGCCCCCCCCTGTAGGGAACGCCATACAGCCCCCCCCTGTAGGGAACGCCATACAGCGTCCCCCCTCCCAAAAAAATGCGACTTACAGTGTGTCCTAATAAAAGACATGTATCCCCTATCCACAGGATAGGGGATACATGTGTGATCGCTGGCAGCGATAGGGAGAACGGGGGACCGAAAGTCCCCCTGAAGTTCTCCATAACTAACCTCTGACTTCCGGCGTCTGCGCAGCTCTGTAGAAATGAATGGAGCGCTGGTCACACATGCGCACAAGCGGGACCGGCGCTCCATTCATTTCTACGGAGCTGCCGACACAGACCCCGGATGTCCGAGGTTTGTGATGGAGAACTTCAGGGGACTTTCAGTCCCCCGTTCTCCCTATCGCTGCCAGCGATCACACATGTATCCCCTGTCCTGTGGAGAGGGGATACATGTATTTTGTTTAATGGCAGAGCGGGGAGATACCTCCCTGCTCTGCCGTAGTGTTCAGTGGCATTGCGCTGTAGCAGCCATAGCGGCTGCTAGTGGAGCCTCCGGCCATGGTGGGGGCCCGTGCCGGCGGGCGACACGGGCCCCCTCATGCCATGGGCCCCGTAGCAGCCGCTACTGCTGCTACGGTGGTAGTTACGCCACTGTATATATATATATATATATATATATATATATATATATATAAAAACACAGGCAGCCTCTCTTTCTACAATAAACCTATTACTTATAAGACCATCTAGCATTTTATGCTGCTAACTACCGACCAGTCTCTAATCTGCCCTTCATCTCCAAACTCCTGGAGCGCTTGGTCTACTCTCGCCTTATGCGCTATCTCTCTGCTAACTCCATTCCTGACCCCTTACAATCTGGTTTCCGAACTCTACACTGCACAGAAACTGCCCTTACTAAAGTCTCAAACTATCTCTTGGCGGCTAAATCCTCTCTCCTGATTATTCTGGGTCTCTCTGCAGCCTGTGAAACTGTAAACCACCAACTCCTACTTAACATGCTCCACTCTATTGGCCTCCAGGACGCGGCTCTCTCTTGGTTTTCCTCCTATCTCTCTGACCGCTCGTTCAGTGTGTCATTTGCTGGTTCCACTTCTTCTCCTCTTCCCCTTGCTATCGGGGTTCCCCAGGGATCAGTCCTAGGTCCGCTTCTCTTCTCCTCTACACAGCCCCTATTGGACAAACCATCAGTAGATTTGCCTTCCAGTATCTCTACACTGACGCCCAATAACATGCCTCTTCCCATGTCATTACCCCCATCATCCTCATCACAATTTATGTATATTACTCTCACCCACAAAGCTCTCCCCAGTGCTGCACCTCCTTACATCTCCTCCCTCATCTCTGTCCACCACCCTACTCGCGCTCTACGCTCTGCCAACGACCTTAGATTAAAATCCTCCATAATCCGAGCCTTCCACTCCCGTCTCCACGATTTTCTTGTGCTGCACCGTCCTCTGGAATGCGCTACCCCAGACAATCAGATTAATTCCCAACATCCACAGTTTTAAACTTGCCCTAAAAACACATCTTTTTGTAGACCGTCCTATACATTCCCTAATCTGACTCCTTTCCTTGACTCCACTATTACATTCTTCATCAGATCGAACCCCTCATTCTGCAGTATCCCCCACACTCCCTGCACCCTAATACACTTCATGTCTGTCATACACAGATACTGTGATGGCTCCTGCAGCTTCATGTTACTACCCCTGTGTATAAACATGGAGGAGCGATGTCCTTAACAGGAACTTTTTTACATTTTGTGTCTCCCTTATTTCCTCATAGATTGTCAGCTCTTGTGATCAGGGTCCTCACTCCCCTTGTTTGAATTGTAACTTAGTTTTGTCCCTATGTAATGTCTGATATTGTCTGTACGCTGTACCCCCTGAATTGTAAAGTGCTGCGGAATATGTTGGCGCTATATAAATAAAGATTATTATTATTATCATAATAATGAATTTAAAGATTGACCTGACACCAGGGCCGGCATCAGCACATGGCGAACCCAGGCAAATGCCAGAGCCCACTACACTTAGGAGGCCCACTCAGCCGCCGGGTGCTTATTGTTAGGAAACGTCCGTCACTTTAAGGTTGTCATGACTACTAGCCTAGCTTCTGGGTGGCTCTGGTTTGAGATGCTGAGCCAATCTCATTTCTCTGTCTGCAACATATCAGGGCCAAGATTGGAGTATTTGAATCTGTTCATGTTCAATCTTCTCATTGTTGCTTGTGATTTTCTTGTGTATGCATGTTTCTGATCAAGCTCCTAGTTACACCCTGCATCACCTGGACTGTTTGGTCCTTTGTACTGGACTTCAGCTTGTCTTTGAAATTACCCTCTGCTCACTGATTTGGACTTTTAGTATCTCCTGGTTTTGTACTCTGCTTGCTGATTACCGCTCTGGCTTTTCTGGTTATCCGTTCTGATATCGCCTGCAGTGCACTTCCTGTCCAACACCTTATTCTTTTAAAGCAACCTGGGTTCTAATCAGCCAAATCCAACCTGCCTTGCGGTGGGCTCTGGTGAAGACCATAGATTAGCTTTAGACTCTGCTGACTAGAGTGGTGATGTACTTGAGTTAGCTGATTTACCTGCACGCTTGATCCAGACAGTCTCCAGCTGCCTTTGGAGAAGTGCCTGTATAGCAAATCCATAAGCTTGCACTCTGGGGAATTGCTCAAGTAGTGATACTTTTACACTTATGCTGCCATCATGGCTCCTCCAGGAGCGGAATCCCCAGCCAGACCATTGCCGATGCTCTTGCCAGGGATTACTCTCCTAAACGAGTGCCTGGCGTCACTGTCCATATATGGGTATTGACATCAGGGGCTTCACCAGTAGTGGAATTCCCAGCCAGGGCGTTGCTGATGCTCTGGCCGTGGATTCCGCTCCTGGAGAAGCCCCTGATGTCAATACCCATATATGGACAGTGATGGCAGGGACTCCTCCAGGATTCCACTTCTAAAGGAAGCCCCAATGACACTACCTACAGGGAGGGGGGCTGTGTGGCACTACCATGGAGGGGACTATGTGGCACTACCAGGGAGGGAAACTGTGTGGCACTACCTGGGAAGGGGCTGTGTGGCACTACCTACAGGGGATAATGTGGTACTATCTACAGGGACACTGCATATATGGGGGCACAAACTAGGGGGCCTAACTTCTATATGGGGGCATAAACTGACATTGACTGCCGTTTTACTGCCGCCGTGAGTTCCCCCGCAAAGGGACCCACTGAGTCTGTGTCGCCCGAGGGCCCACATAAACCTGTAGCCGACCCTGCCTGACACCTTTCCTGACATGTGTGATTTGGTAAATACTAGTATTCCTTAAGAAAAAACAATTCTAGATCATATTTTCTTAGAACTCTACATTGTGCTGTTCCACTATTATTCCTCCTAGAAATGTATAAATAAATTGACTACTGGGTGTTACCAGTTAGGGGTGTGTCACTATACAGACTGATAATGTAAAATCAGTGTTGACAGAGTGAGACTGTGTAGGGACACGCCTCTTTGATAAGGGGAATGATAACACCCAGTTGTCAATTTATTTATAAATTTTTAGGAGGAATAACAGAGGAATGGCACAAAGCAGAGTTCTAAGAAAAGATGAGATCCCCAGACTCGCAAATAAATTCAGACCCCAGACCAGACCCTTTTAAGGTATTCCATAACCCAAGACCAGTCTCATGAGGCCAATCATAGCAGGTATCAGATTCCTAAGTGTTTAGGTGGAAAGCGTACTTCAACCACTAATAAAACAAATTCCAGGATACATAAGAGATACAAAACATGTTTTGGCAGTGTTGATCGATATAAAATGGCAACATCGTATTCCTGGATTACATGTGGCCAATGGTGGAATAAGTAGACCATAGACCGGAGCTGTTCCCCAAACTTGGGCCCCCCTTGACCAGCAGCGCTGCCCTGCCGTTCCTTGTCTATCGTGAACACCACCTTCCTTTGCCAGCATGAACACTAGACTAGACCCCTAAATTATTCCATACAACCAGACCAGACCCCTAAATATAGACCCAGATCCCTAATTAAATTTAAGCTCCAGACTACATCCTGAAATTTAGACCACAGACCCTAGAATAAATACAGACCCCAGAACAGACCCCTAAGCAAATTCACGTGCCAGACCAGACCCCTAAACAAATACAGACCCCAGACCAGACCCCTAAATTAAGACAGCCCCAGACAAGACCCTTAAACTAATAGAGACGCCCCAGACTAGACCCCAAAACTAACACAGACCCCAGACAAGACCACTGAACTAATACAGACCCCAGACCAGACCCCTAAAGTAATACAGACCTCCAGACCAGACCACTAAACTAATACAGTCCCCCAAACCAGACCCTTAAACTAATGTAGACCACAAACCAGACCATTTAAACAAATACACACACCAGACCAGACACCTAAACTAATACAGACCCCAGACCAGACCCCTAAACTAATACAGACCCCAGACCAGACCCCCTAAACTAATACAGACCCCAGACCAGAGCCCTAAACTAATAAAGACCCCAGACCAGACCCCTAAACTAATACAGACCCCAAACCAGACCCCTAAGTACAGACCCCAGACCAGAGCCCTAAACTAATACAGACACCAGACCAGACGCCTAAACTAATAGATCCTAGACCAGAGCCCTAAATACAGACCCCAGACCAGACACCTAAACTAATAAAGACCCCAGACCAAACCCAAAAGACAGACCACAAACCAGTGCCCTAAATACAGACCCCAGACCAGAGCCCTAAACTAATACAGACCCCAGACCAGACCCCTAAATACAGGCCCCAGACCAGATGCCTAAATACAGACTTCCAAACTAGACCCCCTAAACTAATACAGATCCCAGACCAGACCCCTAAACTAATACAGACCCCAGACCAGACCCCTAAACTAATACAGACCACAGACAAATACCTCTAAACTAATACAGACCCCAAGACCAGACCCCCTAAAATAATACAGATCCCCAGACCACACCCCTAAACTAATACAGACCCCAGACCAGACCCCTAAACTAAACTGACCCCAGACCAGACCCTTAAACTAATACAGACCGCAGACCAGACCCCATAAACTAATAAAGATCCCAGACCAGACCCCTAAACTAAACTGCCCCCAGACCAGGCCCCTAAACTAATACAGACCCCAGACCAGACCCCCTAAACTAATACAGACCCCAGACCAGAGCCCTAAACTAATAAAGACCCCAGACCAGACCCCTAAACTAATACAGACCCCAAACCAGACCCCTAAGTACAGACCCCAGACCAGAGCCCTAAACTAATACAGACCCCAGACCAGACCCTCTAAACTAATACAGACACCAGACCAGACGCCTAAACTAATAGATCCTAGACCAGAGCCCTAAATACAGACCCCAGACCAGACACCTAAACTAATAAAGACCCCAGACCAAACCCAAAAGACAGACCACAAACCAGTGCCCTAAATACAGACCCCAGACCAGAGCCCTAAACTAATACAGACCCAAGACCAGACCCCTAAATACAGGCCCCAGACCAGATGCCTAAATACAGACTTCCAGACTAGACCCCCTAAACTAATACAGATCCCAGACCAGACCTCTAAACTAATACAGACCCCAGACCAGACACCTAAACTAATACAGACCACAGACAAATTACCGCTAAACTAATACAGACACCAAGACCAGACCCCCTAAAATAATACAGATCCCCAGACCACACCCCTAAACTAATACAGACCCCAGACCAGACCCCTAAACTAAACTGACCCCAGACCAGACCCTTAAACTAATACAGACCGCAGACCAGACCCCATAAACTAATAAAGATCCCAGACCAGACCCCTAAACTAAACTGCCCCCAGACCAGACCCCTAAACTAATACAGACCCCAGACCAGACCCCATAAACGAATACAGATCCCAGACCAGACCCCCAAACTAAACTGACCCCAGACCAGACAAATAAACTAATACAGACCCCAGACCAGACTCCTAAATACAGACTCCCAGACTAGAGACCCTAAACTAATACAGATCCCAGACCAGACCCTAAACTAATAAAGACCCCAGACCAAACCTGAAAGACAGACCACAGACCAGTGCCCTAAATACAGACCCCAGACCAGAGCCCTAAACTAATACAGACCCAAGACCAGACCCCTAAATACAGGCCCCAGACCAGATGCCTAAATACAGACTTCCAGACTAGACCCCCTAAACTAATACAGATCCCAGACCAGACCCCTAAACTAATACAGACCACAGACCAGACACCTAAACTAATACAGACCGCAGACCAGACCCCATAAACTAATAAAGATCCCACACCAGACCCCTAAACTAAACTGCCCCCAGACCAGACCCCTAAACTAATACAGACCCCAGACCAGACCCCATAAACGAATACAGATCCCAGACCAGACCCCTAAACTAAACTGACCCCAGACCAGACAAATAAACTAATACAGATCCCAGACCAGACCCTAAACTAATAAAAACCCCAGACCAAACCTGAAAGACAGACCACAGACCAGTGCCCTAAATACAGACCCCAGACCAGAGCCCTAAACTAATACAGATCCCAGACCAGATCCCTAAATACAGACCCCAGACCAGACTCCTAAATACAGACTCCCAGACTAGACCCCCTAAACTAATACAGAGCCCAGACCAGACCACTAAATACAGACCCCAGACCAGACCCTAAACTAATACAGACCCCAGACCAGACCCCTAAACTAAAATAGACCCCAGACCAGACCCCTAAACTAATACAGACCCCAGAACAGACCCCTAAACTAATACAGACCACAGACTAGATCCCTTAACTAATACAAACCCAAGACCAGACCCCTGAACTAATAAAGACCCCAGACCACACCCCTAAACTAATACAGACCCCAGACCAGAGCCATAAATACAGACCCCAGACCAGGCTCCTAAATACAGACTCCCAGACTAGAACCCCAAAAACTAATACAGATACCACACCAGACCCCTAAATACAGACCCCAGACCAGACCTAAACTAATACAGACCCCCAGACCAGACCCCTAAACTAATACAGACCCCAGACCAGACCCCTAAACTAATACAGACCCCAGACCAGACTCCTAAACTAATACAGACCACAGACCATACCCCTAAACTAAAACAGACCCCAAGACCAGACCCCCAAAAATAATATAGATCCCAGACCAGACCTCTAAATAAAGAACCCAGACTAGAACCCCTAAAATAATACAGATTCCACACCAGACCCCCTAAACTAATACAGACCCCCAGACCACACCCTAAACTAATACAGACCCCAGACCAGACCCCATAAACTAATACAGATCCCAGACCAGACCCCATAAACTAATACAGATCCCAGACCAGACCCCTAAACGAAACTGACCCCAGACAAGACCCTTAAACTAATACAGAACCCATACCAGACCCCCTAAACTAATACAGATGCCAGAACAGACCCCAAAACTAAAACAGACCCCAGACCAGACAATTAAACTAATACAGACCCCAGACCAGACGCTCTAAACTAATAAATACCTCAGACCATACCCCTAAACTAATACAGACCCCAGACCAGACCTCTAAACTAATACAGACCACAGACAAGACAACTAAACTAATACAGACCCCAGACCAGACCCCTAAACTAATACAGACCCCAAACCAGGCCTCTAAATTAATACGTAACCCAGACCAGAGCCCTAAATTAATACAGACCACAGACTAGACCCTTAAACTAATACAGACCCAGACCAAACCAGACCCTTGTACTAATACAGACCCCAGACCCGACCCCTAAACTATTACAGATCTCAGACCAGACCCCTAAACTCATACAGACCCCAGACCAGAGCCCTAAACTTATACACACCCCAGACCAGACCCTCTAAACTAATAGATACCCCAGACAAGACCCCTAAACCAATACAAATCCCAGACCAAACCCCCTAAACTAATACAGACCCGAAGACCAGACCCCCTAAACTAATACAGACCCAAGACCAGACCGCGAAACTAATACAGACCCCAGACCAGACCCCTAAACTAATACAGACCACAGACTAGACCCCTAAACTAATACAGACCCCAGACCAAACCCCTAAACTAATACAGACCACAGACTATACCCCTAAACTAATACAAACCCCAGACTAGACCCCTAAACTAATACAGACCCCCAGACCAGACCTCTAAACTAATACAGAACCCAGATCAGACCTCTAAACTAATACAGACCACAGACTAGACCCCTAAACTAATACAGACCCCAGACCAAACCCCTAAACTAATACAGACCACAGACTAGACCCCTAAACTAATACAGACCCCAGACTAGACCCCTAAACTTATACAGACCCCAGACCAGACCTCTAAACGAATACAGGCCCCAGACCAGACCCCTAAACTAATACAGACCACAGACTAGACCCCTAAACTAATACGGACCCCAGACTAGACCCCTAAACTAATACAGACCCCAGACCTGACCTCTAAACTAATACAGACCCCAGACCAGACCCCTGAACTGATACAGACCCCAGACCAGACCCCTAATTGAATACAGACCACAGACTAGTCCCCTAAACTGATATAGACCCCAGACCAGACGCCTGAACTAAAAAAGACCCCAGACCAGGCCCCTAAACTAATACAGACCCCTAAATACAGACCCAAACTAGAACCCCTAATCTAATACAGACCCCAGACCAGACCCCTAAACTAAAACAGACCCCAGACCAGACCCACTAAAATAATACAGAACCAAGACCCGACCCCTAAACTAATACAGACCCCAGACCAGACCACTGAACTAATACAGACCCCAGACCAGACCCCTAATTGAATACAGACCACAGACCAGACCCCTAAACTAATACAGACCCCAGACCAGACGCCTGAACTAAAAAAGACCCCAGACCAGGCCCCTAAACTAATACAGACCCCTAAATACAGACCCAAACTAGAACCCCTAATCTAATACAGACTCCAGACTAGACCCCTAAACTAAAACAGACCCCAGACCAGACCCACTAATATAATACAGAACCAAGACCAGACCCCTAAACTAATACAGACCCCAGACCAGACCCCTGAACTAATACAGACCCCAGACTAGACTCCCGAAGTAATACAGACCCCAGAACACTAAACTAATGCAGACACCATACCAGACTCCCTAAACTAATACAGACACCAGACCAGACCCCCTAAACTAATACAGAAACCAGACCAGACCCCAAAACTAAATAAGACCCCATACCAGACCTCTAAATTAATATATACCTCAGACCAGACCCCTAAACTAATACAGACACCAGACCAGACCACTAAACTAATATAGACCCCACACCAGTCCCCTAAACTCATGCAGACACCATACCAGACCCCCCTAGACTAATACAGATCCCAGACCAGACCCCAAAACTAAAACAGACCCCAGACCAGACCCTCTAAACTAATACAGACCACAGACTAGACCCTTAAACTAATACAGACCCCATACCAGACCCTCTAAACTAATACATACCTCAGACCAGACCCTCTAAACTAATGCATACCTCAGGCCAGACCTCTTAACTAATACAGACCCCAAACGAGACCACCTAAACAAATACAGACCGCAGACCAGACCTCTAAAGTAATACAGACCCCAGACCAGACCTCTAAACTAATACAGACCCCAGACCAGACCCCTAAACTAATATAGAGCCCAGACCAGAGCCCTAAACTAATACAGACCCCAGACCAGAGCCCTAAACTTATACAGACCCCAGACCAGACCCTCTAAACTAATACATACCTCAGACCAGACCCCCTAAACTAATACAGACCACAGACCAGACCCCTAAACTAATAAAGACCCCAGACAAGACCTCTAAACTTATACAGACCCCAGACCAGACCTCTTAACTAATACAGACCCCAGACCAGACCCCTAAACTAATACAGACCACAGACTAGACCCCTATACTAATACAGACCGCAGACCGAACACGTAAACTAATACAGACCACAGACTAGACCCCTAAACTAATACAGACCCCAGACCAGACCCCTAAACTAATACAGACCCAGACCAGACCCCTAAACTAATACAGACCCCAGACCTCTACTCTAAACTAATACGTAACCCAGACCAGAGCCCTAAACTAATACAGACCACAGACTAGACCCCTAAATTAATACAGACACCAGACCAGACCCTTGAACTAATATAGACCCCAGACCAGACCCCTAAACTAATACAGATCCCAGACCAGACCCCTAAACTAATACAGAGCCCAGACCAGAGCCCTAAACTAATACAGACCCCAGACCAGAGCCCTAAACTTATACAGAACCCAGACCAGACCCCTAAACTAATACATACCTCAGACCAGACCCCCTAAACTAATACAGACCCCAGACCAGACCCCCTAAACTAATACAGACCCCAAGACCAGACCCCCTAAACTAATACAGACCACAGACTAGACCCCTAAACTAATACAGACCCCAGACCAGACCCCTAAACTAATACAGACCACAGCCTAGACCCCTAAACTAATAAAGACCTCAGACCAGACCTCTAAACTTATACAGACCCCAGACCAGACCTCTAAACTAATACAGACCCCAGACCAGACCCCTAAACTAATACAGACCACAGACTAGACCCCTAAACTAATACAGACCGCAGACCGAACACCTAAACTAATACAGACCACAGACTAGACCCCTAAACTAATACAGACCCCAGACCAGACCCCTAAACTAATACAGACCCCAGACCTCTACTCTAAACTAATACGTAACCCAGACCAGAGCCCTAAACTAATACAGACCACAGACTAGACCCCTAAATTAATACAGACACCAGACCAGACCCTTGAACTAATATAGACCCCAGACCAGACCCCTAAACTAATACAGATCCCAGACCAGACCCCTAAACCAATACAGAGCCCAGACCAGAGCCCTAAACTAATACAGACCCCAGACCAGAGCCCTAAACTTATACAGACCCCAGACCAGACCCTCTAAACTAATACATACCTCAGACCAAACCCCCTAAACTAATACAGACCCCAGATCAGACCCCCTAAACTAATACAGACCCCAAGACCAGACCCCCTAAACTAATACAGACCACAGACTAGACCCCTAAACTAATACAGACCCCAGACCAGACCCCTAAACTAATAAAGACCCCAGACCAGACCTCTAAACTAATACAGACCCCAGACCAGACCTCTAAACTAATACAGACCCCAGACCAGACCTCTAAACTAATACAGACCGCAGACCAGACCCCTAAACTAATAAAGACCCCAGACCAGACCCCTAAACTAATACAAACCCCATAGAAGACTTAGAGAAAAAGAAGTCATTACGCCACAGGTATGATAAAAATGTAACAAATTTTATTAGGACATACAATACAAAATACTGATATATATAATTCAAAGGAGAATCCGAAAAAAGAAAGGAACGCAGTGTGGTGGCTTCAAGAAAAATAGAAATTGGGGTATTGAGCCCACCAAAACAGAATTCCCTGGCAGTAATTCACTGTCTGATATGGATCACAGGTAACACAGTCTAGATAGTATGATACGAGCGTAACTGCAACTTAATGATGACAGCAAAGTTATAAAAATTGAGAGAAAGTCACTCAATGACCATATGTATCAAAGATTGCCCAAATACAAAAGATTTTTCCATAGTCAGTTTACGCTTTAAAAAGTAGAAGTAGACCAGGACCAAAGTGTCGTAATGAAAACAGAGTATTACCTGTGGCGTAATGACTTCTTTTTCTCTAAGTCTTCAATGATGTAATGAAGTTTGCTATGTTACTTATATACAATGAGGCGCTTGTTAATGGCGCCTAACTTGCAACCCAACCTGGTAAGTCCTTATATTTAAACTAATACAGACCCCAGACCAGACCCCGAAATAAAGACCCAAAACTTGAACCCCTAATCTAATACAGACCCCAGACCAGACCCCTAAACTAATACAGACCCCAGACCAGACCCCTAAACTAAAACAGACCCCAGACCAGACCCTCTAAAATAATACAGAACCCAGACCAGACCCCTAAACTAATACAGAGCCCAGACCAGACCCCTAAACTAATACAGACCCCAGAGCAGACACCTAAACTAATACAGACCCCAGACCAGACCCCATAAACTAATACAGACCCCAGACCAGACCCCTAAACTAATACAGAACCCAGACCAGACCCCTAAACTAATACAGACCCCAGACCAGACCCCTAAACTAATACAGACCCCAGACCAGACCCCTAAACTAATACAGACCCCAAACCAGACCCCTAAACTAATACAGACCCCAGACCAGAACCCTAAACTAATACAGACCACAAGACCAGGCCACTAAACTAATACAGACCCCAGACCAGACCCCTAAACTAATAAAGACCCCAGACCAGACCCCTAAACTAATACAGACCCCAGACCAGACCCCCTAAACTAATACAGACCCCAGACCAGACCCCTAAACTAATACAGACCTCAGACCAGAACCCTAAACTAATACAGACCCCAAGACCAGGCCACTAAACTAATACAGACCCCAGACCAGACCCCTAAACTAATAAAGACCCCAGACCAGACCCCTAAACTAATACAGACCCCAGACCAGACACCCTAAACTAATACAGACCCCAGACCAGACCCCTAAACTAATAAAGACCCCAGACCAGACCCCTAAACTAATACAGACCCCAGACCAGACCCCCTAAACTAATACAGACCCCAGACCAGACCCATAAACTAATACAGACCCCAGACCAGACCCCGAAATAAAGACCCAAAACTTGAACCCCTAATCTAATACAGACCCTAGACCAGACCCCTAAACTAATACAGACCCCAGACCAGACCCCTAAACTAAAACAGTCCCCAGACCAGACCCTCTAAAATAATACAGAACCCAGACCAGACCCCTAAACTAATACAGAGCCCAGACCAGACCCCTAAACTAATACAGAGCCCAGACCAGACCCCCTAAACTAATACAGACCCCAGACCAGACACCTAAACTAATACAGACCCCAGACCAGACCCCATAAACTAATACAGACCCCAAACCAGACCCCTAAACTAATACAGACCCCAGACCAGAACCCTAAACTAATACAGACCCCAAGACCAGACCACTAAACTAATACAGACCCCAGACCAGACCCCTAAACTAATAAAGACCCCAGACCAGACCCCTAAACTAATACAGACCCCAGACCAGACCCCCTAAACTAATACAGACCCCAGACCAGACCCCTAAACTAATACAGACCCAGACCAGACCCATAAACTAATACAGACCCCAAACCAGACCCCGAAATAAAGACCGAAAAATTTAACCCCTAATCTAATACAGACCACAGACCAGACCCCTAAACTAATACAGACCCCAGACCAGACCCCTAAACTAAAACAGACCTCAGACCAGACCCTCTAAAATAATACAGAACCCAGACCAGACCCCTAAACTAATACAGAGCCCAGACCAGACCCCCTAAACAAATACAGACCCCAGACCAGACACCTAAACTAATACAGACCCCAGACCAGACCCCATAAACTAATATAGACCCCAGACTAGACCCCTAAACTAATACAGACCCCAGACCAGACCCCCTAAACTAATAGAGACCCCAGACCAGACCCCTAAACTAATACAGACCCCAGACCAGACCCCTAAACTAATACAGACCCCAGACCAGACCCCTAAACTAATACAGACCCAGACCAGACCCCCTAAACTAATACAGACCCCAGACCAGACCCCTAATTACAGACCCCAGACTAGAACCCCTAATCTAATACAGACCCCAGACCAGACCCCTAAACTAATACAGACCCCAGACCTAACACCTTAACTAAAAAAGACCCCAGACCAGACCCCTAAACTAATACAGACCCCAGAGCAGACCTCTAAATACAGACCCAAGACTAGAACCCCTAATCTAATAAAGACCCCAGACCAGACCCCTAAACTAATACAGACCCCAGACCAGACCCCTAAACTAATACAGACCCCAGACCAGACCCCTAAACTAATACAGACCCCAGACCAGACCCCTAAACTAATACAGACCCCAGACCAGACCCCTAAACTAATACAGACCCCAGACCAGACTCCTAAACTAATACAGACCCCAGACCAGACCCCTAAACTAATACAGACCCCAGACCAGACCCCTAAACTAATACAGACCCCAGACCAGACCCCTAAACTAATACAGACCCCAGACCACTAAACTAATACAGACTCCAGACCAGACCCCTAAACTAATACAGACCTCAGTTAATCAATGTCTCATGCACCCCAAGATGGTGTCATTAAAAATGACATCTTGTCCTGCAAAAAAACAAGCCCAGATACGGCGACAATGACGGAAAAATACAAAAAATTCTGGTTCTTGGAATGCGATGATGAAAAAAACCATATACTTTTGTTTAAAAAAAAATTATTGTGCGAAAGTGCTAAAAACATAAAAACCTTTACATATTTGGTATCCCCGTAATTGTACCGACCCATAGAATAAAGGTAACGTCATTTACGCAGCATAGAAAACAGCACACATTTATAACACGAAAAACAATGCTAGAATAGCTGTTTATTTCAATTCCCCGACAAAGAAAAAGTTATTAAAAGTTAATCTATATACTGTACGTACCTAAAATTGTTTCCATTAAAAAAATAAACTCGTTCTGCAAAAATATAGATCCCATACTCCAATGTCAACGGAAAAATTAAAATTGTTATGACTTTTCGAATGTGACAATGAAACAGCGAAAAAGAATGCCTGGTGCTTAAGGGGTTAAGGACTAATCAAGGTGCACTGTGACCTCATGTGTGACATCATCAGCTAATGTACAGGAGACCTCACTGCATGACATCACAATGACTCTATAAAAACTGGGGTTCAGGGGGAACTGCTCAGTCCTGGAGAAGAAGATGAGGAGACGCAGATACCGGAGACTTCACCATGAGGATCGTATAGAGAATGGTGGACACTTCCGGTGTTTGTGATGTCACCGGACGGAATCCGGATACTGGAAACAGAGAACTTCATGGAGGAGACGCATGTCAGGGGCAAGAAGAAGATGGGCCCCGGGGGCTGTGACATGTACACACGGTAACAGGAGGTTCTGTCATTTACTTTCAGGTTCTGGAGCCAATAGGAAAACAGTGGAGGAAACTCTGCCGCCATTATACCAGCAATTTACAACCACGGAATGTACGCGGTAGTGGGCGTAGTCTCCAAGGAGGCGTAGTCAGGGGCGTAGCTAAAGGCTCATGGGCCCCGATACAAAAATTCTTATTGGGGCCCCCCCCCCCCCCCGCAAACTTCTCATGGCCGACGGGCCGCAGCTTTCTTCTGCATTGCGGGGTCTCCTAAGTGACCCAACAATGCAGCACCAGCAGCCGGGGGCGTCACTAAGGATTTAAAATGTCAGGGGAAATAGCCCCAATACGTACGTACGCCCAAAAAATGTGTACGTGTGTGTAGGAGACAGCATAGCATATCTATAGCACTACGACCCTATAAACTATGGATAGGATTAGATACATTGGCTCAGCAGACAGTATCACACATGATAGGATTAGATACATTGGCTGAGCAGACGTATCACACATGACATGATTAGATACAGCAGCTCAGCAGACAGTATCACACATGATAGGATTAGATGCAGTGGCCCAGCAGACAGTATCACACATGATAGGATTAGATACATTGGCTCAGCAGACAGTATCACACATGATAGGATTAGATACAGTGGCTGAGCAGACAGTATCACACATGATAGGATTAGGTACAGTGGCTGAGCAGACAGTATCACACATGATAGGATTAGATGCATTGGCCCAGCAGACAGTATCACACATGATAGGATTAGATACAGTGGCTCAGCAGACAGTATCACACATGATAGGATTAGATACAGTGGCTCAGCTCGCTGACATTGCGGCTCCAGCGCTGGACCCAGGAAAGGTAAGAATAATAATTGTTTTGCTTCTTTATCTGTTACTAATTATTTTTGTGTGTTTGTGTTATTTTACAGGTTCGGTTGTTGGACTACGACGGATTCGAGGACGACTTCAATGACAGCGTTTTTTTTATTCTCAATAAAATGGTTAATGGGGGTTGTGTTTTTTTATTTGAATAAAATATTTTTTCTATGTGCTTGTACTTTTTTAAACTTTATTATTACCGCCTTAGTAATGGCCGCTGGCTGATTGACAGCATCCATTGGCATTGGTGCAGAGGCTAACACTAAAACCCATTATTACCCCGGCACCCACCGCCACCAGGGGTGCTGGGAAGAGCCGGGTACGAACCAGTACCCGACGATCTGTAGTGACGGGCAGGCACCGGGGTGGCCGCAGGCTGGTAGTATTAGGCTGGGGATGGCCAAAAACAGTGGCCCCTACCACCCTGGTAATGCTGCCTGCTGCTGCTGTGTTGTATCTGGCTGGTTATGAAAATGGGGGGAACCCCACATCGTTCTTTGCAATTATTATTATTTTTTTTTTTTTTAAGTGACGTGGGGTCCCCCCCATTTTTCATAACCAGCCAGATACAATAAAGCAGCAGCAGGCAGCATTACCAGGATGAGAAGGGCCGCTGTTTCTGGCCTGTTCCTGCCTGATAATACCAGCCTGCGGCCGCCCCGATGCCAGGCCTACACTACAGATGGTCAGGTACTGGATCGTACCCGGCTCTTCCCGGCACCCCAGGTGGTGGTGGGTACCGGGGTAATAATGGGGGTTCGTGTTAGCCTCTGCACCAATGCCAATGGATGCTGTCAATAAGCCGGCGGCCATTACTATGGCGGTAGTAATATAGTTTAAAAAAAACACAAAGACATAGAAAAAATATTTTATTGAAATAAAAAAAAAAATACACAGCCCTCATTAACCATTTTATTGATAATAAAAAAAGCCGTCATCGAAGTAGTCCTGGAATCCGACGTAGTCCAACGACCGAACCTGTAAGAAAACACACAAAAAAACGATTAGTAACAAGTGTGTTAGGTTTAGATACAGGGCCCATGTGTGATACTGTCTGTGGGACCCTGTATCTAAGCCTACCACAAGGTAGGCTTAGATACAGGTTCCAGCAGACAGTAATCTTATACAGTATAAGATTACTGTGTGCTGGGGCCCTGTATCTAAACCTACAGTGTGGTAGGCTTATATACAGGGCCCATCACACAGGATCACACATGGGCCATGTATCTAAGCCTACCATGGGATTGGCTCAGATACAGGGCCCAGCAGAGAGCATCACACAATCTGTGATCCTGTCTCATGGGTCCTCTAAGCCTGCTACATCGTAGGCTTAACCCCTTAACGCTCCTTGACGTACTATTACGTCATGGTAAGCACCCTGTTCGCGCTCCATGACGGAATAGTACGTCTCGGGAGTAACGGCCGTTTCGGCCGTCCTCCTGACACATACAGGAGCTGTGACAGCTGCTGTCTTGTTCAGCAGCTGTCACAGCTCCTACAGCGGGGACCGATCGCTGTGTCCCCACTGATTAACCCCTAAAAAGTCGTGTTCAATAGCGATCACGGCTTTTTAGGGGTTAAGCTGCCATCGCCGGCCTGCTACACGATAGCAACCGGCGATGGTGACTATGGCAACCGGACACCAAACAATGGCGTCCGGCTATGCCATAGACGGAAGCCTAGTGGGTCCTGACGAAGTCAGGACCCACTATGCTTGCTGTCAGTGAGTAGATGACAGTTCTAATACACTGCACTACGCATGTAGTGCAGTGTATTAGAATAGCGATCAGAGCCTCCTGCCCTCAAGTCCCCTAGTGGGACAAAGTAAAAAAGTTAAAAAAAAGTTAAAAAAAGATGTGTAAAAATAAGAAAATAAAAGATTTAAAAGTAATAAAAGTTAAAATCCCCCCTTTTCCCTTATCAGTCATTTATTATTAATAAAAATATATAAACAAACAAATAAACTATACATAATTGGTATCGCCGCGTCCGTAACGGCCTGAACTACAAAATTATTTCATTATTTATCGAGGCACGGTGAACGCCGTAATAGAAAATAATAATAAACCGCACCACAATCACAATTCTTTGGTCACTTCACTTCGCAAAAAATGGAATAAAAAGAGATCAAAAAGTCGCATGTCCCTAAAAATGGTATTGATGGAAACTACAGTCCGTTACGAAAAAAATAAGTCCTCGCACGGCTTTATTGATGGAAAAATAAAAATGTTCTGGCTCTTAGAATAAGGAACACAAAAAGTGAATGATTGTTTATAAAACGTATTTTATTGTGCAAACGCCATAAGACATAAAAAAAACTATAAACATCTGGTATCGCCGTAATCGTATCGCCACGCAGAATAAAGTGAATGTGTCATTTATAGCGCACGGTGAACGGTGTAAAAAAATAGAATAAAAAACAATAGTAGAATTGCTGTTTTTTAGTCGCCACGCCACCTAAAAATAGAATAAAAACTGATCAAAAAGCCGCATGCACCCCAAGAAAACTACAATGGATTCCTCAAGGGGTCTAGTTTCCAAAATGCTGTCACTTTTGGGGGGTTTCCACTGTTTTGGCACCATAAGACCTCTTCAAACCGGACATGGTGCCTAATAAAAAAGAGGCCTCAAAATCCACTAGGTGCTCCTTTGCTTCGGAGGCCGGTGCTTCAGTCCATTACCGCCCGAGGGCCACATGTGGGATATTTCTCAAAACTGAAGAATCTGGGCAATAAATATTGAGTTGCGTTTCTCTGGTAAATCCTTTTGTGTTATAAAAAAAATGGTATAAAAAGGATTTTCTGACAAAAAAAAATGTAAATTTCACCTCTACTTTGCTCTAAATTTCAGTGAAACACCTAAAGGGTTCATAAACTTTCTAAATGCTGTTGTGAACACTTTGAGGGGTCTAGTTTCTAAAATGGGGTGTTTGATAGGGGTTTCTAATATATGGGCCCCTCAAAGCAACTTCAGAACTGAACTGGAACCTAAAAAAATAAATAAATGAGGCAATACTTCGCTTCTTACATTATACTGATAATGAGCCGAGCCCACCCCGAGATGACCCCAGTTTTGACCGTTTGTATAAATGGAGACCCCTATTAGACCGTTCCAGTGCCCGGTTTTCCCAAACATTCACCCCCGAGAAGTGTATTTCTATTGATGAGTCCCTGGTACATTTTAAAGGGAGGGTTAAATTCCGCGAGTACCTGCCGTGTAAGAGGGCAAGGTATGGCGTGAAGATGTATAAGCTGCGAGAGTGCATCCGGGCATACCTACAGATTTAGGATATATAAAGGGAAGGACAGCAGTATTCAGCCCCCAGAATGCCCCCCCCTCCCTTACTGAGAGTTAATGCAAAAATTGTGTGGGATTTGGTGCACCCACTGCTGGACCAGGGTCACCACCTCTACCTGGATAATATTTATACCAGCGTCCCACTCTTCTACTGCCTCGCTTACAGAAGTCCTGCGGCATGCGGCACTGCTAGAAGAAACCTGAGAGGCCTCCCTAAGACTCTGCAGGGCAAACGCTCAGAAGGGGTGAGAGCAGGGCACAATCCAGCAGCAACATATTGTGTGTCAAGGACAAGAGAGATGTCACACCAGTACCCATGTACCAGGACGAGGTACCAGTACAGAGACCCCCAAACCAGACTGCATCCTGGACTACAATAGGTACATGAGAGGGGTGGACTTGTCAGATCAAGCCCTGAAGCCCTACAGCGCCATGCGGTGTGGTATAAGAAGCTGGCCGTGCACATCATACAGATGGCATTGTACAACGCGTACGTGCTACATCGATGTGCAGGCCAGACGGGAACTTTCCTGGAATTTCAAGAGGTGGTTATCAAGAAACTAATTTTTATGGACCAAGAAGGGGGGGGCACCCAGTACTTCTGGAAGCGAGGCCACACGCATCGCACCAGGGCAACACTTTCCAGGAGAAGTTCCCCAAACTGGCAAGAAAGAAAAAAGTCAAAAGAGGTACAAAGTCTGCTATAAGAGGGGGATAAGGAAGGACACAATATATCAATGTGACACATGTCCCGAAAAACTAAGGCTCCGTATGAAAGAGTGCTTCAAAATTTATCATACATCCCATGATTTTTAATCTACCCCAGTTTTATTTACCCTGATGCACTCCGCACCACAGCTTATCCCCCCTCGTCTTTCCCCTCTGAGCCCTGCTGCGTGCCTAGGCAGCGGATTACAGCCACTTGACGTACCCGTGAGAACCCACATTACAGTTTATGGGGTGTATGTCTCCGGTCAAAATGCTCACTACACCTCTAGATGAATGCCTCAAGGGTGTAGTTTTTAAAACGGGGTCACTTCTTGGGGGTTTCAACTGTACTGGTACCTCAGGGGCTACTGCATACATGACTTTGCACCAAAAAATCCACAGTAGGCCAAATGGTGGTCCTTTCCTTCTGAGCCCTCCCATGGGCCCAAACGGCAGTTTATCACCACAAATGGGGTATTGCCGCACTCAGGACAAATTGGGCAACAGAATGGGGTATTTTATTTCTTGTGAAAATTAGACATTTTCAGCCAAAACTACATATTATTGGAAAAAATTATTTTGTTTTTATTCCCAGCCCAATTCAAATAAGTTCTGTGAAAAAACTGTGGGGTCAAAATGGTCACAACCCCCATAAATGAATTCCTTGAGGGGTGTAGTTTCCAAAATGGGGTTACTTCTGGTGGGTTTCCATTGCTTTGATACCTCTGTGGCTCTGCAAATGCGACATGGCACCCGAAAACCAATCCAGCAAAATCTGGACTCCAACAAACACATAGCACTCCTTTGCTTCTGAGCCCTCCCATGGGCCCAAATGGCAGTTTATCACCACAAATGGGGTATTGCCGCACTAAGGACAAATTGGGCAACAAAATGGGGTATTTTTTTCCCTGTGAAAATAAGACATTTTGATAAAACATGCCATCTTATTGGGAAAAATGTCATTTTTTTTATTTCACAGACCAATTCAAATAGGTGCTGTAAAAAAACTGTGAGGTCAAAACGATAACCACAACCATGAATGAATTCCTTGAGGGGTGTAGTTTCCAAAATCGGGTCACTTCTGGTGGGTTTCCATTGCTTTGATACCTCTGGGGCTCTGCAAATGTGACATGGCACCCGAAAGCCAATCCAGCAAAATCTGGACTCCAAAGAACAAATAGCGCTCCTTTCTTTCTGAGCCCTCCCATGGGCCCAAACGGCAGTTTATCACCACAAATGGGTTATTGCTCCACTCAGGACAAATTGGGCAACAAAATTGAGTATTTTATTTCTTGTGAAAATAAGAAATTTTGAGCTAAAACTACATATTATTGGGAAAAATTATTTTTTTTTAAATTCCCAGCCCAATTCAAATAAGTTCTGTGAAGAAACTATGGGGTCTAAATAGTCACATTACCCATAAATGAATTGTTTGAAGGGTGTAGTTTCCAAAATGGGGTTACTTCTGGTGGGTTTCCATTGCTTTGATACCTCTGGGACTCTGCAAATGCGACATGGCACCCGAAAACCAATCCAGCAAAATCTGGACTCCAACAAACACATAGCGCTCCTTTCCTTCTGAGCCCTCCCATGGGCCCAAACGGCAGTTTATCGCCACAAATGGGGTATTGCCGCACTCAGGACAAATTGGGCAACAAAATGGGGTATTTTGTTCCCTGTGAAAATAGGAAATTTTGATCATAAATTACATCTTATTGGAAAAACTTTCATTTTTTTTATTTCACAGCCCAATTAAAATAGGTGCTGTGAAAAATCTGTGTGGTCAAAATGATAACAACAGCCATAAATGATTTCCTTGAGGGGTGTAGTTTCCAAAATGGGGTCACTATTGGGGGATTCCTACTGTTTTGGCACCTCAACACCTCTCCAAACCTGGCATGCTGCCTAAAATATATTCTAATAAAAAAGGGGCCTCAAAATGCACTAGGCGCTTCTTTGCTTCTAGGGCTTGTGTTTTATTCCACGAGCGCAGTAGGGCCACATGTGGGACATTTCTAAAAACTGCAGAATCTGGACAATACATATTTAGTAATGTTTCTCTGGTAAAACCTTCCGTGTTACACAAAAAAAATTGAATAAAATTGAAATTCAGCAAGAAAAATGAAAATTGCAAATTTCACCTCCACTTTGCTTTAATTCCTGTGAAATGCCTGAAGGGTTAAAAAACTTTCTAAATGCTGTTTTGAATACTTTGAGGGGTCTAGTTTTTAAAATGGGGTGTTTTATCAGGGTTTCTAATACATAGGCCCCTCAAAGCCACTTCAGAACTGAAGAGGTACCTTAAAAAAAAGGCTTTTGAAATTTTCTTAAAAAAAAGAGAAATTGCTGTTTATGTTCTAAGCCTTGTAACGTCCTAGAAAAATAAAATAATGTTCAAAAAACGATGCCAATCTAAAGTAGACATATGGGAAATGTGAACTAGTAACTATTGTGGGTGGTATAACCGTCTGTTTTACAAGCAGATGCATTTAAATTCTGAAAAATGCTATTTTTTATGAATTTTCCCCAAATTTTGCAATTTTTCAACAATAAACACTGAATATATCGTCCAAATTTTACCACTAACATAAAGCCCAATGTGTCACGAGAAAACAATCTCAGAATTGCTTGGATAGGTTTAAGCATTCCGATGTTATTACCACATAAAGTGAAATATGTCAGATTTGAAAAATGGGCTCTGAGCCTTAAGGCCAAAACAAGGCTGCGTCCTTAAGGGGTTAAAGGGGTTGTCCAGTCCCTAAACATTGATGGCCTATCCTCAGGATATAAACTAAAATAGAATAGAATAGAAAAAGGAACACAGCGCCACATAGTGCAAAATAAAAGCAAGGTAGAGCAAGGGAGCACAGTTGATGTGACAATTACGCTCACCTTGAATAATGGACACCGGTAGGTGTCATACAGGCATGAAAAGCTGCAGCCAGGTCCCAAACACAGCCAAACGAAGTTTGTTGTCAGTTGAGGGAATGGTTAAAGTGGAAAAAATAGGACCACCGGCGCTGCTATATGGATAAGTGAGCAATATGGAGACTTAGGCAGGCATCAAGGTAAAGGACTTTATTGTCAAACAGGCTACGCGTTTCAACACCGAGCCGGTGTCTTCATCAGGCCAGTATAGACTGTGCGGTTCCAGCCTATTTATACACAACAAAAGGTAGGAACAAAAAACCGCCAGAACAAACAGGTTAAAGGTCACAGAGGTAACAAGACAGTATCTATCATCTTTGCAAAGAAAATATACATATGCGGTGATCAGAGACATTTAAAACATGAAAGATAGTAATGATGGTAATTTGAACATACTTTAAATAATACAAATGTATATCAATCGTGCCGATTATAGATCGGTATGCAGCGGAGGTAAAAATAAATTAAATTATTATACATATTTTTGTGAATATTCATTATAGGGCAGTGGAGTAGTACATTTATCAGATAAAGAACAACGAAAGGTATATGTTTTTTTAAAAAAAGAAATATTCGAGCGTGATGAAACGCAGCTGAAAAAAACTCCACTGCCCTATAATGAATATTCACAAAAATATGTATAACTATGTGTAACTGGACCACAGTCCTGGACCCGGCCCTCCTGGTCCCGGCCCGTTGTTTTCTGCCACATACAGGAGCAGTTTTAATGCAGCCGGCGACTCCTGTGACATTTCTCTTTCTCCGGCAGAGATGACTATAGTCATGCGGTGATCTCCAGAATCCGATCAGTGGAGGAGGGGCCCGCATGATACCGGTACATCATGGAGAACATCAGGGATTGGACGACATCATAGCGGTCAATAATGTGTATATAGTTAGTTGTATGTACAGCTCTGATCCTGGGTCCTCGGACTGATCACCTTTTTTCGGGGTCAATAAGGAATTTTTTACCCAGCACACAAATTGACCAAAAAGTGTGCAGGGTTTTTGCCTTCTTCTGGATCAACAGCTTAGATAGGAATTATTTATTGTATGTAATAAAATGATGTGTGACAATAAAGAGCTTTATCTCCTCCACATTTCTCCATATTATCCGGCAGTCATGTATTATTATATATTATGGGGGGTATTATGGGTATTTTACTTCTGATTATACAATATGGCTCCACCCATGATGCACTGGATAATATACACAGACCGAAAGATAGAAAAAGGGAAAACTAAAAAGGTAGAAAATACATAAAAAAGAAAAAGAGAAATTCTTCTGTGCGAGTCCTAGATAAGCCATCTCCTGTCCTCCTCCTCCTCACAGTCCTGTGTCAGGCTGTATACTGTATACGGACACTGGATATAGAAGGAACCACCCCCCAAACTGCTCTGTATGCAATATTAGACTAAAATTGTTAAGACCCCTTAAATAAACCATACCCCTCAGTCATCTGCCTGCGAAAGTGGAAGAGATCAGGAGGAATTTGAAGAGAAGAACTTCAGCGATGAGCTGTAATTAGTGGAGGAACCCAGCAGCAAGTGTTTGATTTCACTGCAGTGCCTCCGCAGGGGAAATTAAGATTTTTTCTTTCTAGAAATAGTGTCTCTTATATCCATGGTCTATATCTGGTATTGCTCTTATTCCTGACCAAGTGAATGGAGATGAGCTGCAATACCAGACACATCCTATTGACAAGAGAGGCGCTATTTCTGGAAAATAACAAAACTGATTTTTTTATATTTCGGGACAACCTCTTTAACAATCGATAGAAATATTTGCCTGCATGCAAAAGGCCCTTTTTAACAACTACAAGCAAGATAAAATAACAAATTTTTATTAGGCTATTATAGCAAAGACACACTACATAGAAATTAAAAGTTATGTTCACTGCTGATAGTAACCAGCATAGTGCAATGTGTGCCAGTAGCAAGATTCAAAGTGTCAGTAGCAAGATTCAAATTGTCAGCGGCTGCAGCACGCTGCACTCTGACCAAGGTCAAAGTCAGTATCAGAGATCAGCGGTATCAGAGATCAGCAGTAACAAGTTAAAATTTCAAAAGACTAAATTTCAAGAGACTAAATTTCAAGAAAATGTCAAAAGTCTATTTTGTTAGGGACCAGTTCAGTCCTGAAGTGGCTTTCAAGGGCCTACATATTAGGAAGACCCCATAAATCGCCCCATTTTAAAAACTGCACCCCTGAAAGTATTCAAAAAAGCATTCAGAAAGTTTCTTAACCCTTTAGGCGTTTCACAGGAAAGTAGAGGTGAAATGTACAAATTTAATTTTGTTTTTTTTAGGATAAGAGTGGAAGAAAGATTGCAAGCCGCCAGCTTGTCTTTGATGTTCGTGGACAGTCCTTGCCGTCAGTGTACGGAAGGGGATGGCATATTCTCCTACCATCAACACCCCTTGCTTGAGAATTAGCAGAGTGGCAGCAGCAGAGGATGTTCGACCCATCTCTTCGAATATTGTACGAAAAGACAAAAAATAAAGCTAGATCTGAGAATTCCGGAGCCCCCCGCCCGGCCATTCCAAGGTGGGGTTCGCCCAAGCCAGGGCCTTGCCAGCAAGAAGAGAAATGATGAATGCTACCTTGGCCTCATCAGAGGGGAAGAGATGAGCACCCAGTCTAAAGGGGGTGGTACATTGGTTAATGAAGCCTCTACAGGCTCTAGGATCTCCGTCATCAGTGTGGTGGTAGAGGTAAAAAAACTGTGGATCTGGAAGGAGGGGTAACAGGCAGTGGAACAGCAACAGCATCCAGAGTAGGGGCAGGAGGAAGATCCAAACGGGTGATGATAGAATTTACTGCCTGTAGGAGCTGATCCTGGCGTGTACCCTATAATCCATTTGCATCACCTGAAACGCGGTCTTAGGTTGTCCAGCGGGTGCCATGGCCTGTCATTTACAGCGAGATTATGCTTGCTCTGCTGTAAGTACAACGGAAACGTTAACGAAGTGCCGGGATTGTGACTAGACATCGCGTCCTGGCTGGAGGTGATGTCTCTTCACTGTCTAAACACTTCAGTAATATTTATATGTTAGTATGACAGCACATCGTGAACAACGCCGTGTCACTATGCGCTGACTAAATGAATGGAGCGGAATGCATGACGCTAATTGGTCACTGTTTGGTCAGCGTCATACACTCCTCTGTACAACGCCCACTTGGTCTAAAATAAAAACACGCCCAGTTGGGCATTAAGAAACTAATTAGCATAAAGCTAAAATGGCTCCTAACGAGGTAAAAATTTATAGTTTTTCTAAATAAAAAGCACTGCTGTCACCTACATTACAGCGCCGATCTCCTTATGTAGGAAATAGGGCACTTATAATGTGGTGACAGAGACTCTTTAAATATCTTCATCTTTATCTTCCATAGCATCAACATATTCCCATTCTAATTAATTATTCTTCTCTGCATTTGATTGTCTGGAGGATTTGCCTTCCCATGAGATTTCAGTCTTGAGAATTTCCACTATATATACTATATATAAATGTTCAGAAATGAAGTATGATTCCAATCTGCGGAGATCCCTGGATACGAAAAAGTCACCAAGACAGTTCCATTTTTGTGGTTTTAGACAAAGATTTAGTCCAGGTTATAAGTTACAGTTTTATCAGGTTCTTTCATCAGTTTGATATATTTTCTTCCTTTTTGGCTCAGACTTTAAGGTAGTCTTTAGATGAACAGGTGCAACACAACAGACTATAACTGGCCGATGGTCAAAATATTGGATGTGACCCTCTTTGGACAATCGGTATATCTTTATCCAGGACCACAATTGTGGCCAGGTATTGTACTTTGCCATCTTTTCTCTCTGATTTACGGCCATAAATGTTACAATGTGACAAATAGGTTTAGAAATTCTTTATAAATATCCATAGACCCCATGAATCTAGACTGTCAGATGGGGGTTTGGTTTGGTCCTTCAGAAGATCCTCCAATGGGCAAAATAAAATAATCAAAGAGACCCCTTGATGGGATAGTTCATACCATCACACGGCAACTTCCCAGGAAAGTTCACTCCCTTCTCTTCCCTTAGGGGCCAGTTCCATAACATTCCAGCCATTAACCTCTTACTAGTTTGCTAGTGTTTTTGTGATTGTGAGATGGATAGCCTTGTGCAGGTTCCCCTAGGCTACAGGAGCAGGGATTTGGGCTACCTCACTTGTTATGAGCCACAGTGTTGCTGCATGGGCTGTCTCTATAGTATGTGCCCTCGGGTCCAGCAGAAAAAAAAATACATCTAAATCTGAAAAGTTGGGCAGATAATTTTCTGCTGGTGTTTCAACTTTTTGGGGTCTTGTCATAATTCTAACTGAAAACTTATATCACCTATGTGTTCAATGATAACAGTTTACTATGCATTTATAAATGGACATACATCAGGCCCCTCCTCAGAACCATTTCTTTTGGAAGGTCCAAGGTACCTTAGTCCTACATACAATTATCTTACCGGCTTCATCTTCATCTGTTGGTCATGAACAGGATAAGTCATAAGAATAGCAGGTCGTCCCATCACTGAGGAACTTTTTTGGCTAATGGTGCATTGCCTGAATGATGATAATAATAATGTTGCCTAAATGATAATTTTCCCATAATATATAATAGGGTATTTGTGAATCATTTTATAAGACATAGACCCTAGTAGCAAATCGTTAGCTCACGAGTGATATTTAAATAGGATTGTCTTCTGCTGGACCACTTGTCCCATTATTGTGTGAGTGCCTCCGCTTCCCTGATGGCCAAGTCCAAACTTGATCCCATTTGTTACCGTGTAGCGTATACTGGTCAATTCTGTGCAACTTTATCAGCTCAATAGTCAGAATTAGACCAGAATGGTAACTGAAGGAAACGCTAAAGCCCTTTTATTATTCTCTGCACTTTCTCCATCCACCTTACTCTACTGACTCCATCCACCTTACTCTACTGACTCCATCCACCTTACTCTACTGACTCCATCCACCTTACTCTACTGACTCCATCCACCTTACTCTACTGACTCCATCCACCTTACCTTACTGACTCCATCCACCTTACTCTACTGACTCCATCCACCTTACTCTACTGACTCCTTCCCCCTTACTCTACTGACTCCATCCACCTTACTCTACTGACTCCATCCACCTTACTCTACTGACTCCATCCACCTTACTCTACTGACTCCATCCACCTTACTCTACTGACTCCATCCACATTACTCTACTGACCTTTATCAAACTCATATATATATTTTCATCACCACAATTATTGCTCCCCTAAAAATGACACTCTTAGAATTCCCTCAAAACCTTCACACTGAGCAAAAAACTATTTCTATCTCCCTTTTACCCATTAATCCGACCTCGCCTGCGGACCTCATTCTAAACATTGAAACCTTCCTCTTCCAACACAAACGCGTTCTACTACATCCTACTTACACCCACTGTCCCTCTCCCTACTTCTCCTTACTGCTGGTGACATATCTCCTAATCCTCAGTCCCCTCAGCCTCCCCACTATTATATCTCCTGCTCATCACCGATGCACTACCACAAACTCTTGCAACCCAGAAATCTAAAAAATATTACCTTGACCCCGGTTTCCCCAGTCCCTGTCTCCGGGGCACTATGGAATGCACGATCTGTCTACAACAAACTCTCCTACATACACAACCTCTTTATTTCTCACAAGCTACCCTTTCTGGGTCTAACAACACCCTCCAACACAGCTTTCCCTCCAGCACCTCCTTTGGTAGCCTTCAATTAAAGAGGCTCTGTCACCAACATTATAAGTGGCCTATCTTGTACATAATATGATCGTCGCTGTAATGTAGATTACAACAGTGTTTTTTATTTAGAAAAACCATAATTTTTGACGGAGTTATGACCTATATTAGAATTATGCTAATGAGTTTCTTAATGGACAACTGGGCGTGTTTTACTATATGACCAAGTGGGCGTTGTGGAGAGAAGTGTATGACGCTGACCAATCAGTGACCAATCAGCGACCAATCAGCATCATACACTTCTCTCCATTCATTTACACAGCACATAGTGATCTTACTAGATCACTATGTGCAGCAACATACACCCACATTAACGTTACTGACGTGTCCTGACAGTGAATAGACATCACTACCAGCCAAGACGCGATGTCTATTCAGAATCCTGCCACTTCGGTAACGTTTGTGTGAGATTTACAGCACAGCAAGCGTAACCTCGTTTTAAATGACAGTTTACAGCGTAATATCGTGAGATTACGCTTGCCTTGCTGTAAATCTCACACAAACATTACTAAAGAGTCAGGATTCTGGATAGACATGACGTCCTGGCTGGAGGTGATGTCTATTCACTGTCAAGAAACTTCAGTAACATTAATATGTGCGTAAGTGACTGCACATAGTGATCTAGCAAGATCACTATGTGCTGTGTAAATGAATGGGGAGAATTGTATGACGCTGATTGGTCACTGATTGGTCACTGATTGGCCAGCGTCATACACTTCTCTCCACAATGCCCACTTGGTCAAAAAGTAAAACACGCCCAGTTGTCTATTAAGAAAGTCATTAGAATAAAGCTAAAATAGGTCCATCAAAAATTATAGTTTTTCTAAATAAAACACTGTTGTTATCTACATTACAGCGCCAATCACATTATGTACAAGATAGGCCACTTATAGTGTGGTGACAGAGCCTCTTTAACTCGCACTCCCCGCCCTGGCAACAAACATGGTGGAGGAGTTGACATTCTCTTATTGAAGAACTACTCTGTTAACCCAACTCTAACTCTACCCTCCCTTTTTTTGAAAGTACACTCTGTCCACATCTACTCTCCCTCCAACTTCCAACTGATTCAAAGCAAGAAGAAAAATGAAATCCCCTTTCGTGATGCCGTTCCTCTGCAGGAAACCTTGAATGTTTCCTCCAACTTCTATATGGTGAGATCGAATGGTAAAGAAAGGAGGTAGTCCATAGTATTAATTTTTTTATAGATTTATTTAACGTGTCTTAAAGTAGTAAAGCAACGCGTTTCAAGACCGAACTGGTCCCTTCCGCAGGCTAAAAACACAATGGCTAAAAGCAATCCTCATTGTACCTTTAGTAGATGGAAGGAGGCTTATCCGTTTATAGTGACATATAGTTTTGCCATAATCAAATCCACCCTTTTAACTAAACAAATACAATTGCAGGTTTATAAGTACGTGATCTTAGAATATATAAAAAGATAAAAAGTACAATAAATAGAAAACAAATCTAAAACATGTTACAACTTTTTGATATATACAATAATGCCTAATAAAAGTATAATAAAAGATACATTATAAAATACAGTATAGTCTAATAAAAAACAGTATAATATAATAAAAAACAGTATAATATAATAAAAAACAGTATAATATAATAAAAAACGGTTACTTTGCGAACATATATATATATATGTATACATACACATGATGTTACTCATACACATACAGGTGCTTACCCATGCGTATTATCATAAAAAGAACTAAACACTAATCTTTCTAGGAGAATTGAATTTGAGCGGAGGTTTTTTTTTAAAAAAAAATGGTTAAATATTGTAAACCCTATGTACTCATATAGTTGTTATAACACTCGCCAGAGTTGTTGTCCTTTTACTGACATGGGGTTTGTTACTACCACATTGCCCAGAAAAAACGGACATGGACTACACCAGAAGCTTTACCTTCATACAGAGAACTCCCAAAGCTACGTTCCTTACTGCTTGAAACTAAAGGTATATATTTCTTTTGGGTTTTTTAGGTTTTCTTCCTATTAATGAATGTAAAGAGAGAACGGTAACATCGATTTTTGTTTAGAATTAGTGATGTCACTAATAATATTAGATGATAGTGTCTGCTATAATAATCAGACCAACAGGGTTCAACGTATTTAATTTATACATCCAAAAGACTTCTCTTTTATTTAAATTCTCCATACTATTAGCTTACCAGGGTCTATACAGTCTATAGGGGGTCACAGTATAACAGTCAAAATCGTAATTATGATATAGAGTACAATGTCGGGATACGCTGTGTTGCATAAACCCTTTAGTGCAGTTGGATATATTGTTCAGTCTACAATGCAAAGGTTGGACTGTTCATCCAATATATTGCATTGGACATGTACTGTACATTGTTATAAATAAATTAATGACTTTGATTTTCAATTGAACTGATATTTAATATCAAAAACGTTGCCAGAATATATTGACGAGAACCTGGTTATAATGTGAGAAATGGATTTTCAGCATAGGCATCTTTTTTTGCCAAATTTATAGCTGCCTGTCTTTCTGGCTGTTGGAAAAGTCAGACTTCCTGGATGGCCTCATAGTTGAACCCTACTGGGGGCAAGCAGATTTTTCAGAGAAGGAGCCCGTCTGTAGGTTACCAGCGTTTTTTTTGGGAGTATAGCTTTCAAGAAGGGGTCTGATTCTAATATATGCCAGTGTTTAGCTAGAGTGTTTCGTATTTGTTTGTGAGCCACATTGAATGTGGTAATAAAGTTAAGGTTCTCACTGGTTAAGTCAGTTGGTCAGTTGGGGTTGGTCTAGTTTTTTGGGGGGTCTCGGTTGTATACAGTCTATTTGGGGAAGATTTGGGGTCTTTCTTAACGCTTGAGTGAGTAATGTTTTTGGATAACCTTTTTCTCTAAATCGTTTATTTAGAATTTTTTATTGCATTGCGAAATCGGTGTCCATAGTACAGTTTTTCCTGATTCTCTTGTATTGACTAAAAGGAATGTTGGCGATCCATGTTGAGTAATGACCTATTTTGAAATCTAAGTAGCTATTTGTATCAACTTTCTTAAAGAATGTGTTTGTGGTAAAGATATTATTGTTGGATGATACCACAAGAAGTCTATTTCTTTCTTGTCTAACTTACTAGTAAAAGAGAGCCCCCAGAGGTTATCATCTAGGGAGTTGCAGAACTTATGTGCGTCCTCTATGGTACCTTTCCATAGGACGAAGAGATCATCAATGTATCTCTTGTATAGTAGGATATTTTGTTTAGCCCAAATATGATTCCAAATATGCGTGTCTTCAAATGCACCCATGAACAAATTGGCATAACTGGGAGCCACCCTTGTTCCCATGGCAGTCCCCCTCGATTGTTGGTATATAGACTCTTTATAACCGAAGACGTTGATCTTAAGGATTCATTCCATACTTTCTAGGATAAACTTAGACTGTTGTGTTGTCATTTCCTGATCTTTTTCTAGAAAGTTTTCCAGACTCAGTAGACCTAACTCATGCTTGATGTTAGTATATAAAGCACTCACATCTAAGGAGATAAAGATAATGGACTGATCATATTAAATTGTATTTAATTCTTTAAATAGTTGAGTTGAATCCTTAAGAAAACTGGGTAATTTGATTACATATTTTTGTAGATATAAATCTAAGTAGTGGAACAACCGGCTAGTCGGGGAATGTATCCCTGATATTATTGGACAGCCGGGGGATCGGTCAGTGTTTTGTGGATTTTAGGTAAATGATAGAAAAAAGGAGTTTGGACGTTGGAGGGAATTAAGTAATTTCTTTCATTCTTGTTTAAGATCCTTTCACTATAAGCTGAGTTCACAATATTTTTGACCTTTTCAACAATTTTGGTAGTAGGATCTTCAGATAAAGGTGTGTAATACTCAGTGTCCGATAGGATTCGTAGAGCTTCCATTTTATAGTCCTCAAAATTTTGTATCACCGTACCTCCTCCTTTATCGGCTGCTGGAATTTTTTGTTGCTATGCGTTCTAGTCTAGTGGGGTTATCTTTTTGGGGCAATCTATAGCTCTCTAATTGGTCTAAGTCACTAGCTACTAGGTGATGGAAGGTATGTATAAACTAGCCCTGGTTTCCATAGGGTAAAATCTGGTTTTAGGCCTGTATGTGTAAATGGATCATCTTCAGCACTTGCAATATCGTTAGTTATTACTTCTTTAGGTTTTTTAATAGAGAGTAAGTTAAAATGTCTCTTAAGAGTGAGTTTTCTAGTGAATTTATGTAGATCTGAAAATAAATCAAAACCATTGGCAGTGGAATTTGGACAGAAGGAAAGGCCTTTTTGTAGTAAGGAATACTCTTCAGGATTGATCTCATAGTCGGACAAATTAAAGATAGGGGTATTTTCAGTGGTTACTCTTTTTTTCTTTTTACCTCCTCTATTTCCTCGGAAACGTTTTTTTCTCTTCAGGTTCCTTACAGGGAAGAAGTCCTTGAATGATTGATTTTTTTTAATTTGAGCTCTAGTGTCTGGCCATCACCTGGCTCCTACATTCACCTGGCTCCGACATTTCCTCTCAACTGACATCCCCACCATCATCATTGGTGACTTCAACATCCCCATTCAGACATCCCACTCAGCTTCCTCCAAACTCCTATCACTTGTCTCCTCCTTTGGCCCCTCACAGTGGTCCTCCACAGCTGCTTACAGGGAGGACTGCACTCACTAGACCTTTTTTCCACATGCCCCTGTTCCCTATCTAACCTCTAAAACTTAACTCTCCCCCTTCTGACCTTCTACATTACTCTGTTCTTCTCCTTCTACAACTGTCCTCTGCTTTCTACAATAATCTGTGCTCCTCCTTCTAGACCTGTCCTCTACCTTCTACATTACTCTGTGCTCCTCCTTCTGGACCTGTCCTCTGCCTTCTACATTACTCTGTGCTCCTCCTTCTAGACCTGTCCTCTGACTTCTACATTACTCTGTGCTCCTCCTTCTAGACCTGTCCTCCGCCTTCTACATTACTCTGTGCTCCTCCTCCTAGACCTGTCCTCCACCTTGTACATTACTCTGTGCTTCTCCTTATAGACCTGTCTTCTGCCTTCTACATTACCCTGTGCTCCTCCTTCTAGACCTGTTCTCTGCTTCTACATTACTCTGTGCTCCTCCTTCTAGACCTGTTCTCTGCTTCTACATTACACTGTGCTCCTCCTTCTAGACCTACATTACTCTGTGCTCCTCCTTCTAAACCTGTCCTCTGCCTTCTACATTACTCTGTGATCCTACTTCTAGACCTGTACTCTGCTTCTACATTACTCTGTGCTCCTCCTTCTAGACCTGTCCTCTGCCTTCTACATTACTCTGTGCTCCTCCCTCTAGACCTTTTCTATGCCATCTACATTACTCTGTGCTTCCTCTCCTCCTAGACCTGTCCTCATTCTTCTACATTACTCTGTGCTCCTCCTTCTCGTGGACCTGTACTCTGCCTGATTGATTTTTTTGTAATTTGAGCTCTAGTGTCCGGCCATCACCTGGCTTCTACATTCACCTGGCTCCTACATTTCCTCTCAACTGACATCCCCACCATCATCATTGGTGACTTCAACATCCCCATTCAGACATCCCACTCAGCTTCCTCCAAACTGCTATCACTTGTCTCCTCCTTTGGCCCCTCACAGTGGTCCTCCACAGCTGCTTACAGGGAGAACTACACACACTAGACCTTTTTTTTTCACATGCCCCTGTTCCCTATCTAACCTCTAAAACTCAACTCTCCGCCTTCTGACCTTCTACATTACTCTGTGCTCCTCCTTCTAGACCTGTCCTCTGTTTTCTATGTTACTCTCTTCTTCTCCTTCTACAACTGTCCTCTGCCTTCTACATTACTCTGTGCTCCTCCTTCTAGACCTGTCCTCTGCCTTCTACATTACTCTGTGCTCCTCCTTCTAGACCTGTCCTCTACCTTTTACATTACTCTGTTCTTCTCCTTCTACAACTGTCCTCTGCTTTCTACAATAATCTGTGCTCCTCCTTCTAGACCTGTCCTCTACCTTCTACATTACTCTGTGCTCCTCCTTCTAGACCTGTCCTCTGCCTTCTACATTACTCTGTGCTCCTCCTTCTAGACCTGTCCTCTGACTTCTACATTACTCTGTGCTCCTCCTTCTAGACCTGTCCTCCGCCTTCTACATTACTCTGTGCTCCTCCTCCTAGACCTGTCCTCCACCTTCTACATTACTCTGTGCTCCTCCTTCTAGACCTTCCTCCACCTTCTACATTACTCTGTGCTCCTCCTTCTAGACCTGTCCTCCACCTTCTACATTACTCTGTGCTCCTTATTCTAGACCTGCCCTCTTCCTTCTAAGTTACTCTGTGCTCCTCCTTATAGACCTGTCCTCTGCCTTCTACATTACTCTGTGCTCCTCCTTCTAGACCTGTCTTCCGCCTTCTACATTACTCTGTGCTTCTCCTTCTAGATCTGTCCTCCGCCTTCTACATTACTCTGTGCTCCTCTTTCTAGACCTGTCCTCCACCTTGTACATTACTCTGTGCTTCTCCATATAGACCTGTCTTCTGCCTTCTACATTACCCTGTGCTCCTCCTTCTAGACCTGTTCTCTGCTTCTACATTACTCTGTGCTCCTCCTTCTAGACCTGTTCTCTGCTTCTACATTACACTGTGTTCCTCCTTCTAGACCTGTCCTCTGCCTTCTACATTACTTTGTGCTCCTCCTTCTAGACCTGTCCTCTGCCTTCTACATTACTCTGTGCTCCTCCTTCTAAACCTGTCCTCTGCCTTCTACATTACTCTGTGATCCTACTTCTAGACCTGTACTCTGCTTCTACATTACTCTGTGCTCCTCCTTCTAGACCTGTCCTCTGCCTTCTACATTACTCTGTGCTCCTCCCTCTAGACCTTTTCTATGCCATCTACATTACTCTGTGCTTCCTCTCCTCCTAGACCTGTCCTCATTCTTCTACATTACTCTGTGCTCCTCCTTCTCGTGGACCTGTACTCTGCCTGATTGATTTTTTTGTAATTTGAGCTCTAGTGTCCGGCCATCACCTGGCTTCTACATTCACCTGGCTCCTACATTTCCTCTCAACTGACATCCCCACCATCATCATTGGTGACTTCAACATCCCCATTCAGACATCCCACTCAGCTTCCTCCAAACTGCTATCACTTGTCTCCTCCTTTGGCCCCTCACAGTGGTCCTCCACAGCTGCTTACAGGGAGAACTACACACACTAGACCTTTTTTTTTCACATGCCCCTGTTCCCTATCTAACCTCTAAAACTCAACTCTCCGCCTTCTGACCTTCTACATTACTCTGTGCTCCTCCTTCTAGACCTGTCCTCTGTTTTCTATGTTACTCTCTTCTTCTCCTTCTACAACTGTCCTCTGCCTTCTACATTACTCTGTGCTCCTCCTTCTAGACCTGTCCTCTGCCTTCTACATTACTCTGTGCTCCTCCTTCTAGACCTGTCCTCTACCTTTTACATTACTCTGTTCTTCTCCTTCTACAACTGTCCTCTGCTTTCTACAATAATCTGTGCTCCTCCTTCTAGACCTGTCTTCTACCTTCTACATTACTCTGTGCTCCTCCTTCTAGACCTGTCCTCTGCCTTCTACATTACTCTGTGCTCCTCCTTCTAGACCTGTCCTCTGACTTCTACATTACTATGTGCTCCTCCTTCTAGACCTGTCCTCCGCCTTCTACATTACTCTGTGCTCCTCCTCCTAGACCTGTCCTCCACCTTCTACATTACTCTGTGCTCCTCCTTCTAGACCTTCCTCCACCTTCTACATTACTCTGTGCTCCTCCTTCTAGACCTGTCCTCCACCTTCTACATTACTCTGTGCTCCTTATTCTAGACCTGCCCTCTTCCTTCTAAGTTACTCTGTGCTCCTCCTTATAGACCTGTCCTCTGCCTTCTACATTACTCTGTGCTCCTCCTTCTAGACCTGTCTTCCGCCTTCTACATTACTCTGTGCTTCTCCTTCTAGATCTGTCCTCCGCCTTCTACATTACTCTGTGCTCCTCTTTCTAGACCTGTCCTCCACCTTGTACATTACTCTGTGCTTCTCCATATAGACCTGTCTTCTGCCTTCTACATTACCCTGTGCTCCTCCTTCTAGACCTGTTCTCTGCTTCTACATTACTCTGTGCTCCTCCTTCTAGACCTGTTCTCTGCTTCTACATTACACTGTGTTCCTCCTTCTAGACCTGTCCTCTGCCTTCTACATTACTCTGTGCTCCTCCTTCTAGACCTGTCCTCTGCCTTCTACATTACTCTGTGCTCCTCCTTCTAAACCTGTCCTCTGCCTTCTACATTACTCTGTGCTGCTCCTTCTAGACCTGTCCTCTGCCTTCTACATTACTCTGTGCTCCTCCTACTAGACCTGTCCTCTGCCTTCTGCTTTACTCTGTGCTCCTTCTTCTAGACCTGTCTTCCGCCTTCTACATTACTCTGTGCTTCTCCTTCTAGATCTGACTTCTGCCTTCTACATTACTCCATGCTCCTCCTTCTACACCTTCCTCCACCTTCTACAGTACTCTGTGCTCCTCCTTCTAGACCTGTCCTCTGCCTTCTAAATTACTCTGTGCTCCTCCTTCTAGACCTGTCCTCTGCCTTCTAAATTACTCTGTGCTCCTCCTTCTAGACCTGTCCTTCGCCTTCTACATTACTCTGTGCACCTCCTTCTAGACCTGTGCTCTGCTTCTACATTACTCTGTGCTCTTCCTTCTAGATCTGTCCTCCACCTTCTACATTACTCTCTGCTCCTCCTTCTAGACCTGTCCTCTGCTTCTACATTACTCTGTGCTCTTCCTTCTAGATCTGTCCTCCACCTTCTACATTACTCTGTGCTCCTCCTTCTCCTGGACCTGTCCTCTGCCTGATTGATTTCTTTGTAATTTGAGCTCTAGTGTCCGGCCATCACCTGGCTTCTACATTCACCTGGCTCCTACATTTCCTCTCAACTGACATCCCCACCATCATCATTGGTGACTTCAACATCCCCATTCAGACATCCCACTCAGCTTCCTCCAAACTGCTATCACTTGTCTCCTCCTTTGGCCCCTCACAGTGGTCCTCCACAGCTGCTTACAGGGAGAACTACACACACTAGACCTTTTTTTCACATGCCCCTGTTCCCTATCTAACCTCTAAAACTCAACTCTCCGCCTTCTGACCTTCTACATTACTCTGTGCTCCTCCTTCTAGACCTGTCCTCTGCTTTCTATGTTACTCTGTTCTTCTTCTTCTACAACTGTCCTCTGCATTCTACATGACTCTGTGCTGCTCCTTCTACACCTTCCTCCACCTTCTACAGTACTCTGTGATCCTCCTTCTAGACCTGTCCTCTGCCTTCTAAATTACTCTGTGCTCCTCCTTCTAGACCTGTCCTCTGCCTTCTACATTACTCTGTGCTCCTCCTTCTAGACCTGTCCTTTGCCTTCTACATTACTCTATGCACCTCCTTCTAGACCTGTCCTCTGCTTCTACATTACTCTATGCTCCTCCTTCTAGATCTGTCCTCCACCTTCTACATTACTCTCTGCTCCTCCTTCTAGACCTGTCCTCTGCTTCTACATTACTCTGTGCTCCTCCTTCTAGACCTTCTAGACCTGTCCTCTGCCTTCTACATTACTCTGTGCTCCTCCCTCTAGACCTTTTCTATGCCATCTACATTACTCTGTGCTTCTCCTCCTCCTAGACCTGTCCTCATTCTTCTACATTACTCTGTGCTCCTCCTTCTCCTGGACCTGTCCTCTGCCTGATTGATTTTTTTGTAATTTGAGCTCTAGTATCCGGCCATCACCTGGCTTCTACATTCACCTGGCTCCTACATTTCCTCTCAACTGACATCCACACCATCATCATTGGTGACTTCAACATCCCCATTCAGACATCCCACTCAGCTTCCTCCAAACTGCTATCACTTGTCTCCTCCTTTGGCCCCTCACAGTGGTCCTCCACAGCTGCTTACAGGGAGAACTACACACACTAGACCTTTTTTTTCACATGCCCCTGTTCCCTATCTAACCTCTAAAACTCAACTCTCCGCCATCTGACCTTCTACATTACTCTGTGCTCCTCCTTCTAGACCTGTCCTCTGCTTTCTTTGTTACTCTGTTCTTCTTCTTCTACAACTGTCCTCTGCCTTCTACATTACTCTGTGCTCCTCCTTCTTGACCTGTCCCCTGCTTTCTATGTTACTCTGTTCTTCTCCTTCTACAACTGTCCTCTGCCTTCTACATTACTCTGTGCTCCTCCTTCTAGACCTGTCCTCTGCATTATACATTACTCTGTGCTGCTCCTTCTAGACCTGTCCTCTGCATTCTACATTACTCTGTGCTCCTCCTTCTAGACCGGTCCTCTGCCTTCTACTTTACTCTGTGCTCCTCCTTCTAGACCTGTCTACCGCCTTCTATATTACTCTGTGCTTCTCCTTCTAGATCTGTCCTCTGCCTTCTACATTACTCCGTGCTCCTCCTTCTACACCTTCCTCCACCTTCTACAGTACTCTGTGCTCCTCCTTCTAGACCTGTCCTCTGCTTTCTAAATTACTCTGTGCTCCTCCTTCTAAACCTGTCCTCTGCTTCTACATTACTCTGTGCTCCTCCTTCTAGATCTGTCCTCCACCTTCTACATTACTCTGTGCTCCTCCTTCTAGACCTGTCCTCTGCTTCTACATTACCCTGTGCTCATCCTTCTCCTAGACCTGTCCTCCGCCTTCTACATTACTCTGTGCTCCTTCTTTTAGACCTGTCCCCCACCTTCTACATTACTCTGTGCTCCTCCTTCTAGACCTGTCCTCCACCTTCTACATTACTCTGTGCTCCTCCTTCTAGACCTGTCCTCTGCCTTCTACATTACCCTGTGCTCCTCCTTCTAGACCTGTTCTCTGCTTCTACATTACTCTGTGCTCCTCCTTCTAGACCTGTTCTCTGCTTCTACATTACTCTGTGATTCTACCTCTAGACCTGTCCTCTGTCTTCAATATTACTCTATACTTCTTCTAGTCCTGTCCTCCACCTTCTAAATCACTTTGTGATCTTCCTTCTAGATCTGTCCTCCTCCTTCTACGTTACTCTGTGCTCCTACTTCTAGACCTGCCCTATGCCATCTACATTACTCTGTGCTTCTCCTCCTCCTAGACCTGTCCTCATTCTTCTACATTACTCTGTGCTCATCCTTCTCCTAGACCTGTCCTCTCCCTTCTATATTACTCTGTGCTCCTACTTCTACACATGTCCTCTGCCTTCTACATTACTCTGTGCTCCTCCTTCTAGACCTGTCCTCTGCCTTCTACAATACTCTGTGTTCCTCCTTCTAGACCTGACCTCTGCCATCTACATTACCCTGTGCTCCTACTTCTAGACCTGTCCTCTGCCTTCTACATTACTCTGTGCTCTTCCTATAAAACCTGTTCTCTGCCTTCTACATTACACTATGCCTCTACTTCTACACCTGTCCTGAGTGTTCCTCTTTCTAGAGCTAGTGCGATTGAAAGTGAAGAAAAACGGGACCACCGGCGCTGCTCGGATAAAGATATTATACGACCATCTTGGTAGGTAAGGTAGATAGAGGACTTTATTGTTAACAGGGCTACGCGTTTCGACGCCGAACTGACGTCTTCCTCAGGCCAAGGATTGGCCTGAGGAAGACGGCAGTTCGGCGTTGAAACGCGTAGCCCTGTTAACAATAAAGTCCTCTATCTACCTTACCTACCAAGATGGTCGTGTAATATCCTTATCCGAGCAGCGCCGGTGGTCCCGTTTTTCTTCACTTTCAATCGCACTACAGATCGACAGCAAACTTTGTTTGGCTGTGATGTGGACCTGGCTGCAGCTTGTCAAGCCTTTCTGACACCTATGGTGTCCATCACCTGAGGTGAGCGTAATTGTCGCATCCATCCTCTTTTCATTATCCTATAAGATCCTTATTTGTCCTTTTGTGGCGCCGTGTCTCCTTTTTCTAATTTATTTAGTCTTTCTAGAGCTGTCCTTTGTCTGCCATATTATTCTATGCTCCACCTTCTAGACCTGTCTTTCGCCATTTACATTACTCTGTGCTCCTCTTTCTAGACTTGTTCTCTGCCTTTTACATTACTCTGTGCTTCTCTTTCTGGACCAGTCCTTTGCCTTAGGCACATTGGACCACTACCGCCTATTGTTACACATTATCTAATCTTTTGATATCACAAACCTGGCCCTCCTCTGAGTCACTTCATACCTAACCAACCTTTTATGAGGACCCTGGCCGCGTTTCTTTGGAAACGGGATATCAATATGGAGGGTTCCATGGCATTCAGTACCACCTTTATGCTGATGACACAAATTTATCTCACTGGCCCCGATGTCACCTCTCTGATCTTTAGATTTCTAGTGTCTAACAGCTATATCCTCCTTCTTCTCCTCCCGCAAACTTAAACTCCACACTTTCCCTAGTCTCACAAGTTCACTGCCTTGGGATAACCTTTGATTCCACCCTGTCCTTTAGACCACACATTCAAACTCTCACCACCTCCTGTTGCCTCTACCTCAATAACATTTCTCGAATCCGCTCTTTTCTCTGCCTTGAGTCAATGAAAATGCTAGTACATGCCCTCATTATCACCCACATAGACTACTGAAAAATCTTTCTCTGTGGCCTCCTATCTAACACACTTTAATCTACCCTTAAATCTGTTGCTAAATTGATCCACCTCTCTCCTTTGCCAATCCCTTCATTGTCCACCCAATGCACAGTTAATTCAGATAAAATACTAACAATGACATAGCTGCCACAACTTGTTCCTTCCATAATGTACATCTTTGCCCTAATATACCAATACCTCTCCACACGTAATCTCCGGTCCTCACAAGACCAAATGCTCTGCTCTCCTCTTATCTGCTCCTCACATCATTGTCTTCAAGATTTCTCCCGTGCTTCTTCCATACTCTGGGGCTCTATTTCCCAACACATCAGAATCTCTCCTACCATCCAAACCTTCAAAAGCAACCTGAAAACCCCTTTCGTCAGAAAAGTAAACCCCTTGCAATAACCCTGCTGCCACTACTCTACTGGATGAAAAGCTTCTACCCTCACCTTCTGTGTTTTTTTCCCCTTCGTTTGTAGATTCTAAGCCCACTCTGGCCGGGTACCAGTCTGTCATTTATCAAGCACATGTTTATTATACTTGTTGTTTTTATTGTTTCATGTCATGTGCTTAAACCCTTTTTCATATGTACAGCGCCTGGGTATTAATGGTGTATTCAAATAAATAATAATAATAATAATAATAATACTCAAAGATGGAGGTCAGAACAATACTGAAAATGTTCTGAACATTGATTGTTATCTAGAATTTCCTGTATTCTCCTTGGAGCATTAGACTTCATGATTACTTTGGTTTTCTCCATTATTTTGATGTCTGTCATCCTTTTTTTCTTTTCCCTACACTACCTCTGGGCAGCATTGTCTTCTCCAATAATTCAATACTAAGACAACCCATCAGTCCGGTCATCTGGGCTTTAAATGGAAGTGTTGGCTTGACTTTTAGTTGAGGATCCATTGCTTTTCCTTGAAGGTTCTTCAATAATGCAAATTAGTTGAGGGACAATTTTATGGATACTCTTAAAAAAAAAATGTAACGCACATTTTCTTATCTGTTATTTAGGTTCCTATGTTTAAACATCTGGTTTGGAAAGTAAATGCAACATGGAAAATACGTTCAACATCAGCAAAGATCTGATCCTCCTAGGACTTGTGGAGATGGAAGGATTAGGATATCTGTACTGTGTCCTGTCTATTGTCCTATATTTATTCATTTTACTCTTGAGTATTGTTATTGTTTTTGTCATATACACAGATACTAAGTTACATGAACCCATGTACATACTCATAAGTAATCTGGTCCTCAATGGAATCTTTGGCAGCTCATCATTTTTCCCAAAGCTGATAGTTGACCTCATCACCTCATCCAAGACCATCACTCATAGTAACTGTATGGCCCAAGCTCTGTGTGTTACGCTATTTGCTATGTATGAAATGAACACGTTCACCATAATGGCGTATGATCGATATTTGGCCGTTTGCCACCCTCTGCGTTATGGCACCTGGATAACAAATGAGAGAGTTATAAACCTCATCATTGGATCTTTGGTCGTGTCCTTCATAATCGTATTCATAGCAATGTTCCTCACTTGGAAACTTCCTCTTTGTGGAAACAGACTAAACAATATTTTTTGTGATAATATGTCTCTGATTGTTCTCTCCTGTGTGGACTCTTCTATCAGTCAGCTCTACTCTACTTCTGTGGTCATCGTCTACTTGTGTGTCACCATCTTCATCACTGTCTTCTCCTATCTGCAGATATTTGGTGTCTGCTTGAAAATCTCAGGAGAATCACGCCAGAAAGCCGTCCATACCCTGGTCACACATCTACTCAACTTTTCTATCTTTTTAATTGGACTTTTATTCATTTTTATCAGGTACAGACTTGGCAGTATTAAGCTCCCTGTTATTATCCACGTTCTTCTCTCTGTGACTACTGTCGCTGTTCCACCATTGTTGAACCCTTTGATCTATGGGGTCCGGACACATGCCGTAAATAGAAGAATTACTCATTATTTACAGAAAATGTATGCTTGGCCAACGTGGACTAATATACCTATGTGTTCTGCACCTATATCTGTCATAAGTAACAATCAGAGCCAATAAAGATAATAATAATAATAATAATAACAATACATAAAACAATAAAGGTCATTATTATTTACTAGATGTATTTGATTCTGTGGATATCACGATTGAGGAGTGGTGGTGGGAGACTTGTGGTTCTTCAGCGTTCTCTGACAGTATGTGGTTTGTAGGGGGGAAACCCTCGACTCTAAGTGCTTTGTGTTTAATTCCCTGGTTATGACTGTCCCTGAGTTTTGTGTGATCCCCTGGTGTGTATTTACCTTGTGGTTTTGCAGGGAGGAGGCAGTTGGTGTGGAATGAGCGTATGGGAGATCTAAACTGTCTGTGGGGGTGCTGAGTGGGGATAAAGAAACCACTGAGCACGCAGCACTTGACAAAAACCTACAAAATCCTGCAAGTTCACAGCTAACATAAATGCCAGGAGAAGAGTGTGTGGCAAGAAAGGTAGGTAGGCTAATAAACAGGGCCGGCCTTAGGGGTGTGCGACCTGTGCAATTGCACAGGGCACATCACTCCAGCAGGTGGAAGGGGTCGCTGCGCTGGCTCCCTTCCCCTGCTTGTTTCAAAAGCGCCCTGGCCCGGCGACTGAGCAGCGGCCTATCCGCCCGGGCGCTCCTTCTCTCAGTAGCGTTGCTACCGCTTTAGCAGCCATAACGGCTGCTAGCGCCGACACCGGGGATGAGAGCGCCGTGCCACCCCTCGGGACGTGCCCTCCCATGGCCGGCAAAACACTGCTATCAGCTGCTTAGGCTGCAACAGCGGTAGCAACGCCACATTCAATAATATCTGCGTCCTTAGGATGCAGATACTATTGAACACTATAGCAGAGCAGGGAGTACCTGCTCTGCTATCTACTAGCACCACTGTAGCTCCCTGAAGGAGCGGAATCCCTGTGTGGCCGGAGCGCTTGATGTCTCTATCCATATATGGACAGTGACATCAGGGGCAACTCCTGAAGCGGAATCCACGTCCACAGCTTTGCCGATGCTGTGACTGGGGATTCCACTCCAGGAGAAAAGCTTGATGTCACTGTCATGTTCATGGCCGCGGGCCGTCAGGCTCACTCACCTCATGACGGCCGCAGCAATGAGTCTGCGAGCGCTGGCACCAGTCTCTTCCTCAGGAGACACCAGCACTCACTTCCGCTCACCTCAGCCGGGTGCCATAGGGTGCGCGCGCGCATGCTCGTGCCCGCTCTTAAAGGGGCAGCGTGCGCATCAGACTTTTATGTTTAATAAGCCCATGAGCACACTGGACTATAAGAAGGGCCCAGCCCCTTCCCCCCATGCCTGAGCGTTGTTGTCGTACCCTAAGTTTGTCTACGCAAATGGTCTCCTAGTGTCTTCCAGTTCCCAGTGTTTCCCATACCTGTATCCTGTATCCTGTGCTATCCTGGTCAAGTGCCGTGCTGAGCTGTAGTCGTGCTGTGCTGTATTCCACACCTGTCCTGCTACACTACACCTGATGTCTGCCTGCTGCCTAGTCCCAGCCCAGCCTGCCTTGCTACTGTCCGAGCTGCCACAGGTACCCTATATGAACTATAGACTGTTACCTGCGCCCTGTTGGCCAGCTGCTATACCGCCAAGGCGGTACAGCCCAGTGGGTCCACGAACCCAATGTGACAGTACGCTCAGGCCATGGACCCGACTGGTTGATCCAAGACCAAGATGACGTCACAAGAGATGCGGGTGGATATGCTGGACCTCCGGTCTCGACAGGACCAACTCCCCCAGGCCTTGAACATTCTCACACGTCGGCAGGAGGCACAAGCTGCCGTTCCTCCTACTACACACACCTCCTGGCAGTGTTGATCCTCAGACTACACCTCCTGGCAGAGTTGATCCCCGTTTTCATTGCCACTTCCTGACCTGTCGTGGATTTTTGAATCAGTGCCAGATCCACTTCAGCCTGTATGCAAGGGTATTTTCGTCTGATGGCGCAATGGTCACTTTCATCATCTCACTCTTCACTGGCAAGGCTCTTGCATGGGCGAATCCTATCTGGGAGACACAAGGACCAGAGACCCGTGAATTCCATGGCTTCTTCCAGACTTTTCGCATGGTGTTTGAGGAGCCTGGACGAGTCTCATCTGCAGTGGCTTCCTTGCTAAACCTACGCCAAGGAGACACCTCCGTGAGCGAGTACACAAGTCACTCACGCACCCGGGGGAAGAACTGTTGTGGAACAATGAGGCCCTGGTGGCTACATTCTGGCATGGACTGTCTCCTAAAATTAAGGACGAACTTGGCCGCTCGAGATCTACCGTCTACCCTGGATGACGTCATCCTTCTGTCCACACGGATTGATATCAGGATCCAAGAACGGCTCCAAAAAGCTAGTCGGGAGAAAGGCCTTCCTAGTCCGGTCCCACCATTGCAGCAACCTCTGCTGTCCTCAGGTGCTCTTAAGGAGTCTGTGAGGATGGACCAGTGTAAGCTATCCACCCAGGAGAAACCACGCAGACACACTTCGGGACTCTGTCTATATTGTGGCCTCGGAGGTCATCTTGTGTGTCTGTGTCCCCAAAAGTCCCAAAGCCTAGGGTTGCTAGGAGAGACAACCTTGGGTAAAAAAGGACTTCCGTCTAAATTGTCCAACCCGTGACCATAGTGTCAGGCGAGAAAACGCATCGGGTCTCTGCGTATCTGGACTCTGGATCCGCTGCTTTGTTTAATTTGTAGAGACCTGGTGGACCTTCTTCAATTACCCACTACCCATCTGGAGAGGCCATTAATGGTTGCATCGGTAAATATACTACTTCTGCCAGACCCAGTTATAGCTGTGACCAAGCTGCTGAGGCTCCAAGTGGGAGCTCTCCACCCCAAGCTGTTATGGTTCTTTGTCTTTGTCCAAGGCCGATAACCCCATACTGCTGGGCCTGTCTTTGCTCCGATTACATGCCCCAGTCCTGTACTGGAACTCTAGAGAGGTACTCCAGTTTGGCCCCGAGTGTCACAACCATTGCCTGGGACAGATTTGTTCGGCTCTGCCTCCTCTGCCTCAGTCATTGGCAGGATTGCCTGGTCACTATGCTGCATTTTCGGATGTCTTCAGCAAGAGGGAGGCGGAGACGCTGCCCCCACACCCGGCGTATGACTGTCCTATCGAGCTGATTCCAGGTGCATCCCTTCCCCCGTGGTAGGGTATATCCTCTCTCCTTACCAGAGACTCTATGTCTGCCTTTGTTGAAAAGAACTTGGAGAGGGGCTTCATACAGAAGTCCTCCTACCCGGCAGGAGCAGGGCTCTTCTTCGTCAAGAAAAAGGATGGTTCTCTGCATCCCTGTATCGACTACCGGGGTCTCAACCAGGTCACGGTGAAAAATAAGTCTCCGTTGCCATTGATCTCAGAACTGTTTGATCGGAAACGTAGTGCCAATTTTTTTTCCAAACTAGACCTGCGTGGGGCTTACATCCTAATCCGGATTCGCCAGGGTGACGAATGGAAGACTGCATTTAACACCCGTGATGGACACTATGAATATCTAGTAATGCCCTTCGGACTGTGTAATGCTCCCGCAGTCTTCCAGGATTTCATTAATGACATCTTCCGTGACCTCCTCTATGTTTGTGTAGTTATGTATCTTGATGACATCTTGATTTTTTCTCCAGATCCTATGACTCATCAGAGACATGTCCGTCAAGTTTTGCTGCGGTTAAGGGAGAATTAAGGTCTGTACGCTAAGTTGGAGAAGTGCGTTATTGAGAAAGATGCTCTACCCTTCCTGGGTTACATCGTCTCGAATCGAGGTCTCGAAATGGATCCTAAAAAGATAAAGTCCGTCCTGGAATGGCCATGCCCTCAAGGCTTGAGGGCCATACAGCGCTTTCTGGGATTCGCCAATTTTTACAGACAGTTTATCCCAAACTTCTCCTCACTGAGTTCTCATATCTCTAACCTCACCAAGAAGGGCATGAACGCCAATGTGTGGACTTCAGAGGCAGAGTCCACATTTAATAGCCTGAAGAGTGCCTTCACGTCAGCCTCTATCCTCATTCATCCAGATGTCTCTCTACAGTTCTCGTTGGAGGTGGATGCCTCCTCTGTCCGTGCTGGTGCACTCCTGTTCCAGAGAGGGTCCAAGGGAAAGTCAATGGTATTTGGATATTTCTCTAAGCTCTTCTCTTCCGCAGAACGCAACTACTCGATTGGGGATCGGGAGCTACTGGCCATCAAATTGGCTCTGGAGGAGTGGAGACATCTACTAGAGGGCGCAGCTCATCCTATCCTAATTTTTACGGACAACAAGACTCTCACCTATCTCCAGATGGCCCAACAGCTGAATCCTCGTCAGGCCAGGTGGTCGCTGTTCTTTACCAGGTTCCAGTTTGAGCTCCATTATCACCCGGCTGACAAAAATATGTGGGCCGATGCCTTGTCCAGGTCTTTCGAGACAGAAGACACCATGGAGAGTCCACAGAACATTATTGATCCATCTTGCATTGTCTCTGTCAACCCCCTGCAAGTTGGGGACATTCCTCCAGGGAGGACTTTTGTGTGTCTGGCTGACAGAGGGAGAATCCTCCACTGGGGACACTCCTCTAGACTGGCAAGTCACGCGGGTACCCGTAAGACCCGAGATCTTATTGCCCGTCATTTCTGGTGGCCCACGCTGCCCAAAGACATTATGGGCTTTGTTGTGCAGCTAACAAGGTCGCTCACTCCAAACCTGCTGGCCTGCTCCAGCCATTGCCTGTGCCCGATGCTCCCTGGCAGCATATAGCTATGGACTTTATCACTGACCTGCCTCTCTCTGCTGGATGCAGTACTGTCTGGGTGGTGGTGGATCGATTTTCGAAGATGGCCCACTTTGTTCCTCTGACCGGTCTTCCTTCTGCTCTTCAACTGGCCAAGTTTTTCATCCAAAACATCTTCCACCTGCACGGCTTGCCGCTGCATATTGTGTCTGATCGGGGGGCTTTAGTTCACCTTGAAGTTCTGGACAGCCCTCTGCGGACTTTTAGGTGTAAAGTTGGACTTTTCCTCAGCCTACCACCTCAATCCAATGGTCAGGTCGAGAGGATCAATCAGATCTTGGAGAACTACCTAGGCCACTTCATCTCCAAGCAGCATGTTGACTGGGTGCAGTTGCTCCCGTGGGCTGAATTCTCATACATCAATCACACCAGCGAGTCCACAAGGAAGACACCGTTCTTTATTGTCTATGGCCAACACCCACGAATTCCTCTCCTGGTGCCTGATACATCCGAGGTACCAGCTACTGACACTGCTTTTAGGGACTTTCTGAAGATCCGGCAGCAGACTCGACCGCATGAAATGGAAGGCAGACACAAGGTGAAGAGAACCTCCTCAATTTCTCCCTGGCACGATGGTCTGGCTGTCTTCTAGGAATATCCGACTGAGGGTGCCATCAAACAAATTTGCTCCCAGGTTCCTCAGACCCTTCGAGATCCTACAGCAGATCAACCCTGTCATCTACAAGCTTTGGCTGCCTCCTACCCTCAAGATTCCCAACTCTTTCCATGTCTCCCTCCTGAAACCGGTGGTTCTGACCTGCTTTACCAAGACTCCTAGCCCTGCGGTTGCCTCCAGTGGTCCTTCAGACACCTTCGAGGTAAAGGAGATCTTGAACACCAATAAAGTAAGAGGAAAGACCTTTTATTTGGTGGATTGGAGGGGGTTTGGTCCTGAAGAGAGGTCCTGGGAGCCATAGGAGAACCTCAATGCTCCTATCCTTCTGAAGTTTCTCTCTCGCTCTGGTCCCAAGAAGAGGGGGCATAAGAGGGGGGATAATGTCAACTGTCATGCTGAGTGCCAATGGCCGTCAGGCTCACTCACCTCCTGATGGATGCAGCCATGGGTCTGCGAGCTCTGGCCCCAGTCTCCTCAGGAGACGCCAGCGATCGTTTCCGCTCACCTCGTCCGGGTCCCGTAGGACCTTTATGTTTAATTAGCCCCTGTCCGAGCTGCCACAGGTACCCTATACGAACTATAGACTGTTACCTGCGCCATGTTGGCCAGCTGCCCTACTGCCAAGGCGGTACAGCCCAGTGGGTCCACGAACCCAACGTGACAGTCAATTTCCATAAATGGACAGACGTCAGGGGCTTCTCCTGGAGTGGAATCCCTGGTCACAGCGTCGGCAAAGCTCTGGACGGGGATTCCGCTTAAAGAGTTGCCCCTGATGTCACTGTCTATATATGGACAGACACATCAAGAGCTACATCCAGGAGCAGAATCCCCAGCCACAGGGGGATTCCGATCTTTCAGGGAGCTACAGTGGCACTATCTACAGGAAGGAGAGGTGCTATCTACAAGGAGGCTGTGTTGCACTACCTACAAGGGTGTGTCTGGCACTACTTACAAGGGGGCTGTGTGGCAATACCGACAAGGAGGCTGTCTGGCACTACCTACAAGGGGGCTGTGTGGCACTACCTACAAGGCGACTATGTAGCACCATCTACAAGTGGACTGTGTGGCACTACCTACAAGGGGGCTGTGTGGCAATACCTACAGGGGGCTGTGTGCTACTACCTACAAGGGGGCTGTGTGCCACTACCTACAAGGGGGGGGGTGTGGCACTACCTACAGGGGGCTGTGTAGCACTATCTACAGGGGGAATCTGTGAGTGGCGGGCTTATGGTAATTTTACTGTGAGTGGGGGACTAATGGTAATTTTACTGTGAGTGGGGGTCTGATGGTTATTTTACTGTGAGTGGGGGGCTGATGGGGCTTTTACTGTCAGTGGGGGGCTGATCGTTATTTTACTGTGAGTCGGGGGCTGATGTTCTTCAAGTGGTTTCCACTTCTAAACTCCAATTTAAATTAATAGGAGTTAGAAAATACCTGTGGTGCTCGTTTGGTGCTTTTTTGCCTGCGTCTTTAGCATTATCTTCAACGGCTTAAAAAAAAAGCAAAAAAAAAAAAGTCAAACAACGTTTGTTTCTGCCTTACAAAAAACGCTGTGTGAACATACCCTAAGAGTGCAGTGCTTGTCTTTAGTCATTTTCTGTCTTTCTCAAAACAATTTTTGGTAGGGGTGCCTATACTAGGCTACAGGATCATGCCGGCCGACTCAAGAATCCCATCGAGGAGCAGCTCTGTTCATCGTGGAAATGGGGCCTAGATGAGTACAATTTTTTTTATTGGGGGCACTGTCTACAAGGAGGAGGTGGGGGGCTGTATGGCACAATTTACAAGGGGGACGTGGGGGGATTATGGCACTGTCTACATGAGGGAGGTGGGGGGCTGTATGGCACTGGCTACATGAGGGAGGTAGGGGTTGTATGGCACTGTCTAAATGGGGAGGTAGGGGGCAGTATGGCATAATCTACAAGGGGGAGGTGGAGGGCTGTATAGCACTGTCTACAAGGGGGAGGTGGGGGTTTATGGCACTGTCTACAGGGAGGCTGTGTAGCACAATCTACAGGGTGGACTATCTACAAGGAGGGGCTGTGTGGGGCAGCCAGGGGAGCGGGGAATTATAATGTGTGGAGGACACTAAACAGACATTATACTGTGTAGGGGCACCACAGGGGCCAATATACTGTGTGTGGCACTTACGGGGCATAATACTGTGTGGGCACAATTAGAGGACAAAATACTGTGTCTTTGAAGGGGTTAATAAATTTTATATTATTAAATATTATTATTGTATAAGGGGCATTATACTGTGTGGGGGCACTTTATAGTACATTATACTGTGGAAGGACATTATACATTTTTATGGGGCAATTTTTTATGATGGAGTGGTGAACCGAAAGATACTTTTGGGCATGGGGCGCCATCTATCCTAAGGCCGGCCCTGCTAGTAAATCTGCATTCGGACATGGAAAGGATTTTAGGCCCCATGACCTGTAATAGTGGATTTAGGACAGTTCCCGTATGTGTTAAAACAGCTAAGGAAAAGGCCCAAAGGAATCAGAGTTGGAAATTGGCAGTTACTAGAAGGTGCAATACTGCCACCGAGACCTCTACTTCCTAAAAGTTAAGTGCATGAAGGAATGTAACTGAACCTGTTCCTGTCTGAAGATATTCCTGCCAGTTAATAATGTACAGGCCGCAGGGGTCACAGGAATATTTGTTGGGCACTTTGCAATTAATTAAAGCAAAACTAAACATGATCGTAGCAATGGCAATGTGTTTCTCAACCCTGCCAATAGGCCTCATCCAAGGAAAGAGTTACAGAAAACATATCCTTTAAAAGTATACGCAGGGATGATCAGGAGGACCTCTATAGTGACTACTATGTAATGATCAGGAGGACCTCTATCCTATCTACTATGTAATGATCAGGGGGACCTCTATAGTGACTACTATGTAATGATCAGGAGGACCTCTATCCTATCTACTATGTAATGAGAAGGAGAACCTCTATCCTATCTACTATGTAATGATCAGGAGAACCTCTATCCTATCTACTATGTAATGATCAGGAGAACCTCTATCCTATCTACTATGTAATGATCAGGAGAACCTCTATCCTATCTACTATGTAATGATCAGGAGAACCTCTATCCTATCTACTATGTAATAATCAGGAGGACCTCTATCCTATCTACTATGTAATGATCAGGAGGACCTCTATCCTATCTACTATGTAATGATCAGGAGAACCTCTATCCTATCTACTATGTAATGATCAGGAGAACCTCTATCCTATCTACTATGTAATGATCAGGAGGACCTCTATCCTATCTACTATGTAATGATCAGGAGGACCTCTATCCTATCTACTATGTAATGATCAGGAGGACCTCTATCCTATCTACTATGTAATGATCAGGAGAACCTCTATCCTATCCACTATGTAATAATCAGGAGGACCTCTATCCTATCTACTATGTAATGATCAGGAGGACCTCTATCCTATCTACAATGTAATGATCAGGAGGACCTCTATCCTATCTACTATGTAATGAACAGGAGGATCTCTATCCTATCTACTATGTAATGATCAGGAGGACCTCTATCCTATCTACTATGTAATGATCAGGAGGACCTCTATCCTATCTACTATGTAATAATCAGGAGAACCTCTATCCTATCTACTATGTAATGATCAGGAGGACCTCTATCCTATCTACTATGTAATGATCAGGAGGACCTCTATCCTATCTACTATGTAATGATCAGGAGGACCTCTATCCTATCTACTATGTAATGATCAGGAGAACCTCTATCCTATCTACTATGTAATAATCAGGAGGACCTCTATCCTATCTACTATGTAATGATCAGGAAGACCTCTATCCTATCTACTATGTAATGATCAGGAAGACCTCTATCCCATCTACTATGTAATGAGAAGGAGAAACTCTATCCTATCTACTATGTAATGATCAGGAGGACCTCTATACTATCTACTATGTAATGAGAAGGAGAAACTCTATCCTATCTACTATGTAATGATCAGGAGGACCTCTATCCTATCTACTATGTAATGATCAGGAGGACCTCTATCCTATCTACTATGTAATGATCAGGAGAACCTCTATCCTATCTACTATGTAATGATCAGGAGAACCTCTATCCTATCTACTATGTAATGATCAGGAGGACCTCTATCCTATCTACTATGTACTGATCAGGAGAACCTCTATAATATCTACTATGTAATGATCAGGAGATCCTCTATCCTATCTACTATGTAATTATCAGGTGGACCTCTATCCTATCTACTATGTAATGATCAGGAGACCCTCTATCCTATCTACTATGTAATGATCAGGAGGACCTCTATCCTATCTACTATGTAATGATCAGGAGAACCTCTATCCTATCTACTATGTAATGATCAGGAGGACCTCTATCCTATCTACTATGTAATGATCAGGAGAACCTCTATCCTATCCACTATGTAATAATCAGGAGGACCTCTATCCTATCTACTATGTAATGATCAGGAGGACCTCTATCCTATCTACAATGTAATGATCAGGAGAACCTCTATCCTCTCTACTATGTAATGATCAGGAGGACCTCTATCCTATCTACTATGTAATGATCAGGAGAACCTCTATCCTATCTACTATGTAATGATCAGGAGGACCTCTATCCTATCTACTATGTAATGATCAGGAGAACCTCTATCCTATCTACTATGTAATGATCAGGAGGACCTCTATCCTATCTACTATGTAATAATCAGGAGAACCTCTATCCTATCTACTATGTAATGATCAGGAGAACCTCTATCCTATCTACTATGTAATAATCAGGAGGACCTCTATCCTATCTACTATGTAGTGATCAGGAAGACCTCTATCCTATCTACTATGTAATGAGAAGGAGAACCTCTATCCTATCTACTATGTAATGATCAGGAGGACCTCTATCCTATCTACTATGTAATGATCAGGAGGACCTCTATCCTATCTACTATGTAATGATCAGGAGGACCTCTATCCTATCTACTATGTAATGATCAGGAGGACCTCTATCCTATCTACTATGTAATGATCAGGAGGATCTCTATCCTATCTACTATGTAATGATCAGGAGGACCTCTATCCTATCAACTATGTAATGATCAGGAGAACCTCTATCCTATCTACTATGTAATAATCAGGAGAACCTCTATCCTATCTACTATGTAATGATCAGGAGGACCTCTATTCTATCTACTATGTAATGATCAGGAGGACCTCTATCCTATCTAATATGTAATGATCAGGAGGACCTCTATCCTACTATGTAATGATCAGGAGAACCTCTATCCTATCTACTATGTAATTATCAGGAGGACCTCTATCCTATCAACTATGTAATGATCAGGAGAACCTCTATCCTATCTACTATGTAATGATCAGGAGGACCTCTATCCTATCTACTATGTAATGATAAGGAGAACCTCTATCCTATCTACTATGTAATGATCAGGAGGAGCTCTATCCTATCTACTATGTAATGATCAGGAGGACCTCTATCCTATCTACTATGTAATGATCAGGAGGACCTCTATCCTATCTACTATGTAATGATCAGGAGGACCTCTATCCTATCAACTATGTAATGATCAGGAGAACCTCTATCCTATCTACTATGTAATAATCAGGAGAACCTCTATCCTATCTACTATGTAATGATCAGGAGGACCTCTATCCTATCTACTATGTAATGATCAGGAGGACCTCTATCCTATCTACTATGTAATGATGAGGAGATCGTCTATCCTATCTACTATGTAATGATTAGGAGGACCTCTATCCTATCTACTATGTAATGATCAGGAGAACCTCTATCCTATCTACTATGTAATGATCTGGAGGACCTCTATCCTATCTACTATGTAATGATCAGGAGGACCTCTATCCTATCTACTATGTAATGGTCAGGAGGACCTCTATCCTATTTACAATGTAATGATCAGGAGAACCTCTATCCTATCTACTATGTAATGGTCAGGAGGACCTCTATCCTATCTACTATGTAATGATCAGGAGAACCTCTATCCTATCTACTATGTAATGATCAGGAGGACCTCTATCCTATCTACTATGTAATAATCAGGAGAACCTCTATCCTATCTAATATGTAATGATCAGGAGGACCTCTATCCTATCTAATATGTAATGATCAGGAGAACCTCTATCCTATCTACTATGTAATGATCAGGAGGACCTCTATCCTATCTACTATGTAATGATGAGGAGGACCTCTATCCTATCTACTATGTAATGATCAGGAGAACCTCTATCCTATCTACTATGTAATGATCAGGAGGACCTCTATCCTATCTACTATGTAATGATCAGGAGGACCTCTATCCTATCTACTATGTAATGATCAGGAGGACCTCTATCCTATCTACTATGTAATGATCAGGAGGACCTCTATCCTATCTACTATGTAATGATCAGGAGGATCTCTATCCTATCTACTATGTAATGATCAGGAGGACCTCTATCCTATCTACTATGTAATGATCAGGAGGACCTCTATCCTATCAACTATGTAATGATCAGGAGAACCTCTATCCTATCTACTATGTAATAATCAGGAGAACCTCTATCCTATCTACTATGTAATGATCAGGAGGACCTCTATTCTATCTACTATGTAATGATCAGGAGGACCTCTATCCTATCTAATATGTAATGATCAGGAGGACCTCTATCCTACTATGTAATGATCAGGAGAACCTCTATCCTATCTACTATGTAATGATCAGGAGGACCTCTATCCTATCAACTATGTAATGATCAGGAGAACCTCTATCCTATCTACTATGTAATGATCAGGAGGACCTCTATCCTATCTACTATGTAATGATAAGGAGAACCTCTATCCTATCTACTATGTAATGATCAGGAGGAGCTCTATCCTATCTACTATGTAATGATCAGGAGGACCTCTATCCTATCTACTATGTAATGATCAGGAGGACCTCTATCCTATCTACTATGTAATGATCAGGAGGACCTCTATCCTATCAACTATGTAATGATCAGGAGAACCTCTATCCTATCTACTATGTAATAATCAGGAGAACCTCTATCCTATCTACTATGTAATGATCAGGAGGACCTCTATCCTATCTACTATGTAATGATCAGGAGGACCTCTATCCTATCTACTATGTAATGATGAGGAGATCGTCTATCCTATCTACTATGTAATGATTAGGAGGACCTCTATCCTATCTACTATGTAATGATCAGGAGAACCTCTATCCTATCTACTATGTAATGATCTGGAGGACCTCTATCCTATCTACTATGTAATGATCAGGAGGACCTCTATCCTATCTACTATGTAATGGTCAGGAGGACCTCTATCCTATTTACAATGTAATGATCAGGAGGACCTCTATCCTATCTACTATGTAATGATCAGGAGAACCTCTATCCTATCTACTATGTAATGATCAGGAGGACCTCTATCCTATCTACTATGTAATAATCAGGAGAACCTCTATCCTATCTACTATGTAATGATCAGGAGGACCTCTATCCTATCTAATATGTAATGATCAGGAGAACCTCTATCCTATCTACTATGTAATGATCAGGAGGACCTCTATCCTATCTAATATGTAATGATCAGGAGGACCTCTATCCTATCTACTATGTAATGATCAGGAGAACCTCTATCCCATCTACTATGTAATGATCAGGAGAATCTCTATCCTATCTACTATGTAATGATCAGGAGGACCTCTATCCTATCTACTATGTAATGATCAGGAGAACCTCTATCCTATCTACTATGTAATGATCAGGAGAACCTCTATCCTATCTACTATGTAATGATCAGGAGGACCTCTATCCTATCTACTATGTAATGATCAGGAGAACCTCTATCCTATCTACTATGTAATGATCAGGAGAACCTCTATCCTATCTACTATGTAATGATCTGGAGGACCTCTATCTTATCTACCATGTAATAATCACGAGGACCTCTATCCCATCTACAATGTAATGATCAGGTGGACCTCTATCCTATCTACTATGTAATGATCAGGAGGACCTCTATCCTATCTACTATGTAATGATCAGGAGAACCTCTATCCTATCTACTATGTAATGATCAGGAGAACCTCTATACTATCTACTATGTAATGATCAGGAGGACCTCTATCCTATCTACTATGTAATAATCAGGAGGACCTCTATCCTATCTACTATGTAATGATCAGGAGAACCTCTATCTTATCTACTATGTAATGATCAGGATGAACTCTATCCTATCTACTATGTAATGATCAGGAGGACCTCTATCCTATCTACTATGTAATGATCAGGAGGACCTCTATCCTATCTACTATGTAATAATCAGGAGGACCTCTATCCTAGATCGCATTTATCATCTCCCTCCTGAACGGCAAGGCCCTGGCATGGGCTAATCCTATCTGGGAAAATCAGGGACCAGAGACCCGAGACTTTCATGAGTTCGCACGAATATTCCGAACCGTTTTTGAGTAGCTGGGGCGAGTCTCATCAGCCGCCACGGTCATCTTCAACCTTCGCCAAGAGGACACCTCCGTGGGCGAGTATACTATTCAGTTCCGGACTCTGGCAAGAGAGCTATCCTAGAAAAATGAGGCATTCATGGCATCCTATTGGCATGGCCTGTCGCCCGAGATCAAGGATGAACTGGCTGCTCGAGACCTGCCTTCTGCTTTGGACGACATGATTCTGTTTGCCACTCGGGTTGACATAAGGCTGAGGGAGAGATCCCATGAGGTTCGTCAGGAGCGCCGGCGTCCTAGACTGGCGCCCAACTTTCAGCAACCCCTCTTGCCTGCTTCTATTGCTTTGCCCGAGGTTCCGATGCAAGTGGACCGACTAAAATTATCGGTTCAGGAGAAACAGCGCAGGCGCACCTCTGGACTTTGCTTATATTGCGGCCTCGCTGGCCACGTCGTGCGTCTGTGCCCTCACAAGCCAAAAAAACCCTAGCGCCTAGGTTTGGTTGAAGAGACAACCTTGGACGTCAACACATTGAAGCAAGAACTCTCCTCCAAACTATTCATCCCTATAACCATCATTGCTGGCGAGAGGTCCCATCTGGTTCCCGCATATCTGGACTCCGGCTCTGCAGCCAACTTCATCAGCCAGGATCTTGTGGATCTCCTACAGTTGCCCACTATCCCACTTGAAAGGCCGCTGATCGTTGCCTCGGTGGATGGGCTGCCATTACCGGACCCAGTTGGGTCCATAACCAAGCCGTTGAGACTCCAAGTGGGAGCCCTTCATGCTGAACTCATCTCCCTGTTCGTCCTGTTCAAGGACGTCAACCCTGTGCTGCTGGGTTTGCCTTGGCTTTGTCTGCACACCCCCGTCCTGGATTGGAACTCTGGAGAGGTTCTCCAGTGGGGCCCGAAATGTCTTGACCGCTGTCTGAGTCACATCCAGTCGCCACAGCCTGCTCCTCTTCAGTCGTTGGCAGGTTTGCCTCCCTGTTTCTCCATGTTCGGCGATGTCTTCAATAAAAAGGAGGCGGAGACCTTGCTGCCACACCGGGCATATGACTGCCCGATCGACCTGGTTCCGGAATCGTCTCCCCCTCGTGGTAGAGTGTACCCTCTCTCCTTGCCAGAGACCCAGTCCATGTCGGCTTACATTAAGGAGATCCTGGAGAGGGGTTTCATTCGTAAATCTTATCCCCGGCCGGAGCAGGGTTCTTCTTTGTTAAAAAGAAAGATGGATCGTTACGACCTTGCATTGACTACCGAGGCCTAAACCAGATCACGGTGAAGAACAGGTATTCTCTGCCTTTAATTTCTGAACTGTTTGATCGCATACGGGGGGCGAACATTTTTTCTAAACTGGACCTGCGGGGGACCTATAATCTGATTTGGATTCGTCGAGGTGACGAATGGAAGACTGCCTTTAATACTCGTGATGGGCATTACTAATACTTAGTTATGCCCTTCGGCCTGTGTAACGCCCCCGCAGTATTTCAAGAATTTGTCAATGACATTTTTCGTGATCTCCTTTATGTTTGTGTTGTGGTGTATCTCGATGACATTCTGATTTTTTCCCCAGATCCAGTAACTCATCAAAGTCATGTTCGCCAGGTGTTGCTCCATTTAAGAGAGAATCGACTTTACGCCAAGTTGGAGAAGTGTGTGTTTGAGAAGAAGTCTCTATCCTTCCTGGGCTATATTATCTCAGATCAGGGCCTCAAGATGGACCATCCTGGAGTGGCCACGCCCCCAAGGCTTAAGGGCCATCCAACGCTTCCTAGGATTCGTCAACTTCTACCGACTCTTCATCCCCAACTTCTCATCTTTGACCGCCCCTATCTCCACCCTCACTAAGAAAGGTGTGAATGCCAAGATGTGGACCCCGGAGGCTGAAGCCGGATTTGAATCCTTAAAGGAACAGTGTCATCACAAATTATTTTTTTATATGTTAAAGATGTTAGTGCTTTATTAAAAACGTTTATATTCATTTGTGTGTTTGTGTTTTACTTTTTCTTATTTTTACACTTTTTCTTCCCTATGGGGGCTGCCATTTTTTGTTCCATTTCTGTGTGTGTCGATTAACGACACATACAGACATGGAATACGGCAGCCACAGTCCCATAGGGACTGCGAACGGCTCCCGTCCCATTGACTGCAGTGTATGGCGTCTGTGTGGGAACTGCGCATGCGCCGCTCCCACACAGTCCTATTCGAAATTGGCGCCGTCCGGCGCCATTTTCCTGTGGACCGGAAGTCGCGGCCGGACAGTAATATTACTACTTCCGGTCGCGGCTTCCGGATTTGTGCACTTGCACCAGCGGCAGCAAACGGAGCGGACGGGCCGGAGGGAGCCGCGGCGGCAGGAGCAGGTAAGAGATTTCAATGTATGTTCGTGTTTGTGTGTGTTTACTACTGTATGTAAACCTACTACACTGTGGGTTAGCTCAAAAAATGGCGACACACAGTGTAGGAGGTTACATCGTTCAAACCCCTCGTTTATCCCGGCACTAACCAGGATAAAGGAGGGGGGGATGCTGAGAGCTCACTAGAGCGAGGGCTTTTAACCCAATGTTGCAATGCTGCAATTTTGGGAACAGCTCCATCTAGTGACCAAAAATGGGTAGTATTATAAATTAGAAATAATTTATAATATTACATGGACTCGTGCAAAAAAATAAAAAAAATTTGAACAATGTTTAATCACCCACACACTAAATGTTTAATTTTTTTTAAAAAAACATGTTTTTCTGGCAACACATTCCCTTTAAAGAAAGCCTTCACATCTGCCTCCATTCTGCACCATCCGGATGTATCCTTACAGTTTTCGTTAGAGGTGGACGCTTCCTCGGTGGGTGCTGGTGCACTGTTGTTCCAGAAAAGATCGAAAGGCAAGGCTGTGGTATGTGGCTACTATTCCAAGCTGTTTTCTTCCGCAGAGTGTAACTACTCGATTGGGGACCGGGAGTTACTGGCCATCAAACTGGCTCTGCAGGAGTGGAGTCACCTACTGGAAGGCATGGTTCATCCTATCCTGATCTTCACGGATCACAAGAATTTGACCTACCTACAGACGTCCCATCGGTTGAATCCTCGTCAAGCCAGGTGGTCGCTGTTCTTTGCTCGGTTCCGGTTCGAACTCCACTACCGTCCCGCCGACAAGAATGTGAGGGCCGATGCCTTGTCTAGATCTTTTGAAACCGAAGACGCCATGGAATCTCCACAGAATATCATTGACCCATCCTGCATCTTCTCTGTGAATCCCCTGCAAGTCAGAGACATTCCTCCGGGTTGGACTTTTGTGCGTCTGGTTGACCGAGGAAGAATTCTTCGCTGGGGTCACAGTTCTAAGCTGGCAGGTCACACGGGTGCTCGTAAGACCCAAGATCTAATCACCCGTCAGTTTTGGTGGCCCACGCTGCCCAAAGATGTCATGGACTTTGTCTCCTCTTGCACAGTCTGTGCAGCAAATAAAGTTGCTCACTCCAGACCTGCTGGTCTGCTCCAACCATTGCCTGTGCCCTTGCCCCGTGGCAACATGTCGCTATGGACTTTGTCACGGATCTTCCTTCTTTTGCGAGTTGCAGTGTGATCTGGGTGGTGGTGGATCAATTTTCCAAGATGGCTCACTTTATTCCGTTGACCGCTCTGCCGTCTGCTACGCGATTGGCTGACCTCTTCATACAGCACATCTTCCGTCTGCACGGCTTGCCGCTGCATATTGTCTCGGACAGAGGTGTCCAGTTCACCTCAAAGTTTTGGAGAGCACTCTGCGGGCTCCTTGGTGTGAAATTGGACTTCTCTTCAGCCTATCATCCCCAGTCCAATGGGCAAGTCGAGAGAGTTAACCAGATTATGGAGAACTACCTACGTCACTTTGTGTCCAGGCGCCATGATGATTGGGTGCAGTTGCTACCGTGGGCAGAGTTCTCCTATAACAACCACACCAGTGAGTCGACCACATCCAGTCCATTTTTCATCGTCTACGGCCAACATCCTCGTATACCTCTTCCTGTTTCTACAATGTCCCAGGTACCTGCAGCCGATTCCACCTTCAGGGACTTTCTACAGATATGGCAACAGACCCGATCTTCTATCCTTTTGGCGGTGGACCGCATGAAGAGAAAGGCAGATACAAGAAGATGGGTGCCTCCGCAGTTCCTTCCAGGGACTAAAGTCTGGCTGTCTTCTAGGAATATCCGGCTGAAGGTGCCGTCATGCAAATTTGCCCCGAGGTTCCTTGGTCCCTTCGAAGTCCTGCTACAGATCAACCTGGTATCCTACAAGCTGCGGCTCGCCGCCGCCCTCATGGTTTCCTAACTCCTTTCACGTCTCCCTGCTAAAATATCGGTGGTCCTGAACCGCTACTCCAGGACTCCTAGTTCCACAGTGGTCCCTGGCGGCCCATCAGGGACTTTCGAGGTAAAGGAGATTCTGGCTACCAAGAAGGTGGGAGGAAGGACATTTTATTTGATGGACAGGAGGGGGTTCGGTCCAGAAGAGAGGTCTTGGGAGCCAGAGGAGAACATTGATGCTCCTGTCCTCGTGAGGAAATTTCTCTCTCGCTCTGGTCCCAAGAAGAGGGGGCGTAAGAGGGGGGATACTGTATCATCTATGGCCACGGCCCGTCGTTCGGTCGTTAACCTCGACGGCCGTGGCCATGGACAGCTTACCTCCCTGCAGCGTCGTCCCCCAGTCAGGCGCCGGCACTCACTTCCGGATTCCGAGTGTCTCCGGCGAGCGCGCGCGCCCGCGCGTGCACGGCCTTAAAGGGCCAGTGCGCGCGTTTTTGCAGTAAAACTGGAATCTTTCCCAGGATGCCCTGGGCTATAAAAAGGGCTCTGCCCTCTTGCCCTTTGCCAGAGCGTTGTTAGTTTTCCATTGTTTGTCTTGCTTATGGTCTCCCAGTGTCTTCCAGCCTCCCAGTGTACCTTGCTCCTGTATCCCGTATCCCGTATCCTGTTTCCGTGCTACCTAGTGATATTGCTGTGCTGTGCTACTAACCGGATGACTTCCCGCCGCCTGGTCCTGGACGTGCCCGCCTCTCCACTGCCTACGATTGCCTCAGGTACTCTCGCTGAACTATCGAACTGTGTACTTATATATATACATACAAAAATAGAATCCAGCAGCACAGGCTTAAATGAAAGGGGGTGCAAGCCTTAGGGAACTGATCACTGTCCCTCTGGACAAAAAGCAGTAAATAGGCAGCACTCACAAAGGCTTATAGTAAAAAAAGAGGGAGCTTTATTGACCTCAAAAGTGCGACATTTCGGCTCACATAACCTGAGCCTTTCTCAAGCCTCTTTCTTTACTATAAGCGTTTGTGAGTGCTGCCTATTTACTACTATATATATATATATATATATATATATATATATATATATATATATATATATATATATACATATATGTATATATATATATATATATATATATATGTATAAATAGTGTGTGTGTTTATACAGTATGTGGCACAAAAATATGTGTGCACACCTTCTATTCTTTGAGTTCATGTTTTTCAGTCCTACACATAGCAAAGAGGTGCATAAAATCAAGGACACATCCATAGTCCTGACCTCAACTGCATTCCAACAACTTTGAGATTAATTGAAATAGCGAAGTATTGGGATTGGGTTTCTCCCCCAGGTACAAAGAAAGCTGCATATAGATACTTATCTTTGTGTATAGTGTTACTATTCTACTTTATCTAGGCCTCAATTAGTGAAAACAAACTCACATTAACTTACCCGCCCGTTAATAATAATGAAATGACTCTGCTCATTCTGTCCCAGACTATAACGCAAAGTTTAGAAGAAATCTACGGAGAACAGCAAATGTCTGCCTAATGTGATTGCTCTAGTGGACAGAATATCACATAATTAAATCAAAATTTCAATACTTAATATTGGTGACTGTCACGGAACAAACTGAGAATGTTTTCACCATTTAATCTCCATATGGAGATATTTGCTTTGTCGCTAATATCCCCAGGTCACTACCCCAGAGTAGTCACTCACAGTAAGCAGAGCCAGAGGTCAGGGCAGGCAGCAGATAGTCAACACGGTAATCAGGAGAAAGGTCAGGGCACACGGCAGACAGGACAAGGTCAAGTTCAAGCAGGGTCAGCAACAAGTAATCCAATAGAATAAACAGAAGAGAAGAACTAGCAAGCTACTATAGACTATGAAATATGATTGATCAGGCCCAGAGTATAGGGGGAGTGTACAGGAGAGTCAGAAGGAGAGCGCGACAGCGCGGAAGGCCCTGGAAAGAGTGGACATCCGGTAGAGGAGGAGATCATCAGCCAGGACACAGGAGATGACCGGGACACTGGAAAATGGTAAGTGCACCCCAAGCGAGAGGGGCAGGGAGAGGTCATGATACATAATATGTAATTTTCTGAAGATACATTCCCTTTTATAACATTTAATGTGTATTCATTCAGCTATTCTATGTCATTCTATGTCATTAATTAGAACCTATAATATCTTCTGTACACCAATACATAAGCAGGACAAAATGATTCAATTACCTGTAGCTGGCATGATGGATGCTCATTAGAGGGACACCTCGACGCGCGTTTCGCACCCTTCATCAGGAAATCACATCCTGACAAAGCATCCATCATGGCAGCTACAGGTAAATGAATCATTCACGTACATCTGGTTTTACCTTTGGCTTTGGTTTTACCTTTGGCTTTGACAATGATTGGGACTGTGGTCTAGACATTTTTCCTGGGATACATGTGAGCCATTTCTGATATATTAAACAATTTTATAGCTTTGTGATTGGCATAGTTGATGCTTTCACTGGAGTCTATGTTTTAATTATGTCTTAACTTTTTTATATATATTTGTGTGGGGGGGATTGTCCATATCTATAGACCAATAAAGTACATTTAATCATTAGACTTAATTTGTCTACATGGTTGTTTATTATCTTTCAAGTTGAGAAATCTTTTTGGTTTATTCTTCTATGTCATTGACCGTCCTCCCTGTGCTGAGAGTATATGACGCTTTATTACAAATCATAAATCCCTATTAAATATCTCCATGTTTTCCATAGCGTCTACATATTCCCAGTCTAATTTATTCTTCTTCTCCTCTGGCGTTGCTCGTCTTTAATTTGCCTCCCCTGAGATTTCAGTCATGAGAATTTCCACTATATAAACTGTATATAAATGTTCAGACACCAGTATGATTCTGATCTGCGGAGATCCCTGGATTAGAGGTACTGCAAGGAAATGGACTTCAAAATTAGTTTTCTTAGAAAATTTGGATTTTCTAATTATTAGTACTAGTTTATATTGTGTCATCAGTTTCTTCGAGCAGTTTAATTTTTTTTATTTACTTACACTATAAAGTAGAATTTAAAGGGATATTTTAAACTCAGACGTTTATGTTATATCCACCAGATATGCCCATAAATGTCTAATAGATGCGTGTCTCAGCTATGGGACACCAGTACATATCTGCAGAACAAGGGTCCCCTGACGTCCGTCCCAGTGGCCGCCACATATAGGTGCAGAATGAATGGAATTTAAAGAAACAGATCAGCAGGTCCTAGAGGTAAGACCCATATCTATCACGTCTTTAAGGCTGGGTTCACACGACCTATTTTCAGACGTAAACGAGGCGTATTATGCCTCGTTTTACGTCTGAAAATACGGCTACAATACGTCGGCAAACATCTGCCCATTCATTAGAATGGGTTTGCCGACGTACTGTGCAGACAACCTGTAATTTACGCGTCGTCGTTTGACAGCTGTCAAACGACGACGCGTAAAAATACAGCCTCGTCAAAAGAAGTGCAGGACACTTCTTTGGACGTTTTTGGAGGTGTTTTCTCATAGACTCCAATGAAAACAGCTCCAAAAACGGACGTAAGAAACGCCGCGAAAACGGCGTGAAAAACGCCGCGAAAAACGCGAGTTGCTCAAAAAACGTCTGAAAATCAGGGGCTGTTTTCCCTTGAAAACAGCTCCGTATTTTCAGACGTTTTTGGTCACTACGTGTGCACATACCCTAAGGCATAGCCTGTAGATATGCCATACATGTCTGAGTTGGGAATAACTCTTTAAGGTAAAATCTTGAGATATCTGCGTCCAATTTTCTGACAATCCAAAAGTTTTTGACCAATTTATGGCAACAATGTTGCATGTGGGGTTAGCATTTTTTGTAAAAATTTTTTAGTCCTCCTCTAATTCAACCAAGACTATTAGATGAGTGGTTGTATTCCCAAATGAGCCCAGGATCTGACATACAGTGGTCGAGCAGAGGACAACGCAATTTTCTGCTGTGATTTACCACTTTTTTTTGAGGTTACAGTGACTCGACCTGTGTGTGATGATAACAGCAGCGTTTACTATGTATCAGTTCTGTACACGACAGAGTGGGTCCTCAGAATCATTCCTTCTGGTTGGCTCCAAGTATCTTATTCCAGAACTGATCTTGCCAACACCTGTTGGTCGTGAAAAGGGCTAAACCAGAACAATGGCAGGTTGTCCCATCAATAAGGCTATTTCTCAATCCATTGGGCTATTGATGATGCGGAACCAAGTGTCTCATTCCCAATGTTAAAGGGCAAAACAATATTGTAAATTATTTGTAAATCGGTCTTTTTAAAGTTATTTCGTTAGCAATTCAAGTTTTCCTACCACTTCTATATTACCTTAAAAAATGTGCACACTTTAGGAGATTCGGGGAGAGTGGTTGGTGATGGTGGTCACAGGTATTTCTCAGAGATTCTTACAGATTGACTGCAATTTTACCTCTTACCAAAATATTAATATTTTCTTGCATGAAAATTTATTTTCTTTGCTTTTTTTTATTCACTTGGGGCTAGCTAATGATACAATATGAGCGACTAGAGCTCCCGCTACCTCTGGACCACCACTATGAATTGGATTGTGTCTCAAGTATTCCTGTGGTCAAAAATCACTTAATGTTACTTAAAGGAGTTGTCAATGGGTGTACATGTAAAGAATGGATATCTGTTCACCACTAGACCTCGGCGTCTCCATATTTATTTACTGGAGCTCAACAGCCAGAACTTGGTGATGACTCGGCCTCTCCATTGGTGGTAGTTCATGGCAAAATTTTACAAAATGACTTCAATTTATCTTAAAATAAGCAGAAAATGTGTCAATTATGTTGATAACCAAAGATTAGTGCAACCATAGAAAGGCCTGTGCAACATATAATCCCTTCTGTTAAAACTGATTCCATGTTGCGCCTCACAAACAACTAGGGGCTACCTCACCAGTCGAGCTTGCCTTATAGATCGAGAAGCACTAGTATACAGCAAAATATATGTTTTGTAGTTGATTTCTGATGGTATTTCCTCAAGATCTATTGGAGAACTTCCCTCTGTTACCTCCATGAGATACAAGGTTGTCCACAGCAGATAACCTCTTGACCTAACATGACTACTGTGTGTCCAGAACTTTGTGTCTTCTCCTCGGGTCTTGTTCATGACTTCTGTGGTTATCTCCATCCATTTCGTTGTTAGTCATCATCTTCTTTTCTCTTCACCTCTTCTGAGCAGAGTTGTCTTCTCTTATTTGTGCTTTAAGTTTAGGGTTTGGCTTGACTAAGTCACAGATCCTTGTTACCCTTGATCGTTCTTCAGTAGTGGATGTCACTTATTTTATACAATCTTGACCATATTTTTGTTGTTTTTCAGGGACCTATGTTCAGACAATTTGGGAAAAGAAAGCAACATGGAAAATGCATTTAATGTCAGTAACAATTTGATCCTCCTAGGACTTGTGGAGATGGAAGGACTAGAATATCTGTACTGTGTCCTGTCTATTGCTCTATATTTATTCATTTTACTCTTGAGTATTGTTATTGTTTTTGTCATATTCACAGATACTAAGTTACATGAACCCATGTACATACTCATAAGTAATTTGGTCCTCAATGGAATTTTTGGCAGCTCATCATTTTTCCCAAAGCTGATAGTTGACCTCATCACCTCATCCAAGACCATCACTCATGGTAACTGCATGGCTCAAGTTCTGTGCATTACATTATTTGCTATGTATGAAATGAGCACGTTCACCATGATGGCGTATGATCGATATTTGGCCGTTTGCCACCCTCTGCACTATGGCACCTGGATAACAAATGAGAGAGTTATAAACCTCATCATTGGATCTTTGGTCGTGTCCTTCATAGCTCTCCTCATAGCAATGTTCCTCACTTGGAAACTTCCTCTTTGTGGGAACAGACTAAACAATATTTTTTGTGATAATATGTCCCTGATTATTCTCTCCTGTGTGGACTCTTCTATCAGTCAACTCTACTCTGCTTCTGTGTTCATCGTCTACTTGTGTGTCACCATCTTCGTCACAGTCTTCTCCTATCTCCAGATATTTAGTGTCTGCTTGAAGATCTCAGGAGAATCACGCCAGAAAGCCGTCCATACCCTGGTCACACATCTACTCAACTTTTCTATCTTTTTAATTGGACTTTTATTCATTTTTATAAGGTACAGACTTGGCAGTATTAAGCTCCCTGTTATTATCCACGTTCTTCTCTCTGTGACTACTCTCGCTGTTCTACCATTGTTGAACCCTTTGATCTATGGGGTCCGGACACATGCCGTGAATATAAGAATTACTCATTATTTACAGAAAATGTATGCTTGGCCAAAGTGGACTAATATACCTTTGCATTCTGCACCTATATCTGTCATAAGTGACAATCAGAGCCAATAAGGAGAAAATACCTACAAGAGATATAATAATAATATTAACAATACATAAAACAATAAAGGTCATTATTATGAACTAGATGTATTTGATTCTGTGGATATCATGGTTGAGTAGTGGTGGTGGGAGACTTGTGGTTCTTCAGCGTTCTCTGACCATATGTGGTATGTAGGAGTGCTTAGTAAAGACAAAACATGGGACCAATGCAACGCTCCCCTAGGGTATTAACGTTTTAAACGTGGGTGCAATTGATAAATTGTGATACAAAGGGCTCACCTGGTGAGATTGTGCTGGATGGTCGGTACAACTCAACTTTTTCACATATCAAGTTGTAGTGGACCTCTATATACCGTGGTTTTCTGGCCTCCAGAGCTGACTCTGGCTTTCTGTTCCCTGGGAGTAGGGATCCTCCCGGCGTCCAACGAATGCAGAGTAGAATAAAGAAAAAAAGCTTCTATATGGGGCGCTCCCGCTGGTGATATAGGCACAATCACAATCATGGAGAATAGGTTTCTTTTTCTTATTTAATGTGAACGAACATATAATATGACAAACACTATTAAAAAGAATTGCTACGCGTTTCAACCTAGGTCATCATCAGGCTGTAGAAGTGGAAATCCTCGACCCCTAGTGCTCTGTGTAGTCTCGCATGGGTTGCGTAAAATCTTCAGTGTTTATGCTACGTGTGGAAATTCACAATCCCTCCCCTGCCCCCCACATGAACACTGGGGCCCATTTCCCCTATTATTGATCAAGTCACAGTTTATAATTTTTTGCAAAAAAAAAACACACCTGCAGCGTCCCCCCCCCCCCCTTCCCGAATGGAGCAGAAAACACCCTGCCGGTTACCTCAGTACATCGTCCTACTTTTAAAAGTAGGCTAATAAATGGAGGTAACCTGGGACCATGTGATGTAAACTAACCAATGACAGATTAGAGCTGTCACTGCTTAGTTTACTGTCACAGACCCAGGAAGGTAAGTATAATAATCGTTTTGATTTTTTAGTTATTAATGGTACTAATGTGGGTTTTTCTTTGTGTTCTGGTTTTTTACAGGTTCGGCTGTTGGACTACGTCGGATTCGAGGACTACTATAAAGGAAGCGTGTTTTTTTTCAATACAATGGTTAACGAGGGTTATGTGGTGGCTTTTATTTCTATCAAATATTTTTTCTGTGTAGGTGTGGTTTTTAACTTCATTACTAATGTCTTAGTAATGATGGCTCTCTGATAGACAGCGTCCATTCTATGGCGGGGTTTAGTGTTAGCCAGTAGAGAGGCTAACACTAACCGCCCCATTATTACCCTGGTACCCATCGCCACCAGAGGTGCTAGGAAGAGCCGGGTACAATCCAGTACCCGAACATCTAAAGTGATGGTTGGGGACTGGGGCGGCCGCAGGCTGGTATTATTAGCCTGGGAAAGCCCAAAATCAATGGCCCTTCCCACCCTGGTAATGGTGCCTGCAGCTGCTTTATTGTATCTAATTGGTTATAAAAAAAAAGTACGGGGACCCCAAGTTGTTTTTCTATTATTTATTTAAAAAACTACGTGGGATACCCCATTTTTTCAGCGGGATACAACACAGCAGCAGCAGGTTGGCATTACCAGGGTGTGAAGGGCCATTGTTTTTGGGCTTTCCCAGCCTAATAATACCAGCCTGCGGCCGCCCCGTTACCCGACCATCACTTCAGATGGTCAGGTACTGGATCGTACCTGGCTCTTCCCGGCATCCCGAGTGGGTACCGGGGTAATAATGATGTGGTTAGTGTTGGCCTCTGTGCCAGCTAACACTAAGCCCCGCCTTAATATTGGACACTGTCTATCAGACAGCCACCATTACTAAGGCAGTAGTAATATAGTTTAAAAAACAGACAGAAAAAATATTTTACTGAAATAAAACCCCCTACACAACCCTCATTAACCAATTCATTGAAAATAAAAACACTGTCATTGAAGTAGTCCTCGAATCCGACGTAGTTAAGGGACCGAACCTGTAAAAAAACAGAAAAAAAAAACAAAAAACAGTAACATTAATAAGTAAAAAAGCAAAACCATTATCATACTTGCCTTCCTGGGTCTGTGACAGTTAACCAAGAAGTGACAGCTCTAACTTGTCATTGGTTCATTTACATCACGTGGTCCCAGGTTACTTTTAAAAGTAGGCCAATGAACTTAGGTAACCGGCCACCACATGATGTAAACTAACCAATAACAGCTTAGAGCTGTCACTGCTTAGTTTACTAAGCCCTGTAAGTGACACAGGATCACCCGGGAAGCGCCAGAATTTTTGCGCATCTCGGGTGCGTGTGCCAATATAAACCTAGTACGGGGACTCATTCAGATACAAATGAATCCCAGTACTAGGAGTTACTAGCGTCGGCGGGGCTCAGCAATAAAGTTTCCGTTGATGCAGGCCTGGTTATTTTTGATCAGTCCTGCTCCAGCGGAACGACGGCAGGTGGCGTGATGACATCATCGCACCGCCTCCGCTACAAGAAGGCGTTGAATGATGAGAACGGGAACTAATAGTTCCCTTGCTTCACCTGCGCTTTCAATTGTATCCGCTTCCTAAGGACGCGGTTACAATTGAAGACAGTGCATTACACTAGGGATGTCACGATACCAGAATTTGGACTTCAGTACCGATACATTGTGTAATATCGCGATCCTCGATACCAAAACGATACTTTGCCAACAATAATAAAAAAAAAGTTCTTCTATTTTCTGGTGTGAGGCACGAGGTGTGATGAATTGTGAACCTCCGTGTGCCTCACATTAACCCCATCATGTTCCTCAGTCATAATGGACAACATTGGGTAATGTGTGAGGTACATGATGGGGTTAATTACTATTAATGAGAGGCACACAGGGGTTCAAAATTCATCATCAAACCTCGCGCCTCACATTAATAAGGGAAAGAAAGGAGGTTTTATTTTTATTTTTTTATACTGTACACATCATAAATGATGTTTGTTGTGCAGGTTATTATGGTCGCGACGATACTAAATATTTGTATATTTTATGTATTGAGCCTTTTTAATTTTACGGTTTATTTTTATTTTTTATTTTTAAACTTTAAAGGGGTATTCCAGTTACATTGAGTTACACCCTATCTGTAGGGTAGGGGATAACTTGCTGATTGGTGGGTGTCTGACAGCTGGGACATACACTGTTTACGAGAACGGGGTCCCGTACCCCTCATTTGAACTCAGCGGCATTAAAAAAACAAATACGATCCTCCAGCTGCCCCCACCTGCTGGATGCCATAGGCACTGCACCCCCAGTGCCTTGTGGTAAATACGGCCCTGCCAACGGCCTGTTATAAGGATGGAGTACAGCTCCCCTCTGTATTGGTGATCGTGACACAGAGAAGAACTGTATTAGGGAGAGAGCTAAGAGGAAGGCCCCAAGGAATCACAGCTGGAAATTTCCAGTTACTAAAAGGCGCAATACTGCCACCCTGACCTCTACTTGTGGTCGCTCTCACTTACCCCCCGACAAAAGCGACCATAGACCTCCGTGTCTCCGGGCCAGTGTTTCCCTCCCAGGAGACGCCAGCGCTCGCATCCACCCGGCTCTGCACATGAATATAATTACAACATCATCCCCAGATCACCCTGAACAATAAAAAGGGCTCTGCCCTTTCACTCCTTGCCTGAGCATTGTTGTGTTTTCCCATGTTAGTCTTAGCAAATGGTCCCTTAGTCATATCCTGTTCCCAGTGTTCCCATGCCCTGCCACCTGTATCCTGTGTTGTGTTTGTTCCTGAGCCTCTTCTATTGTTGGAGTCATGTTGTGCCATCTGTCAAACCTGCTGTTATACACCATGTCTGGTGTCATTTGCCACGCCTGCTGTCATACACCAAGTCTGGTGTCATCTGCCACGCCTGTAGTTGTACACCACGTCTGGTGTCATCTGCCATGCCTGATATCATGTGCCATATCATAAGCTTCTGCTACTGTCTGGACTATTACAAGTACCCTTGTGCTAGGACTTTACATAGACTCTATAGAGTGTTGTTTGGCCAGCTGCTACTCTGCTACGGCGGTGCGGCCTAGTGGGTCCACATACCCCTAGATCATGGCAGTCAGTACATATATACAGCGCCAGAACCAAGCTCAGTACATATATATAGCACCAGAATCAAGCTCAATACATATATACGGCACCAGAACAAAGCTCAGTACATATATACAGCAACAAGATCAAGCTAAATACATATATACGGCACTAGAACAAAGCTCAGTACATACATACAACACCAGAACAAAACTCAGTATATAAATACAACAACAGAACCAAGGTCAGTACATAAATACAATGCCAGAACCAAGCTCAGCACATATATACAGCGCCAGAACCAAACTCAACACATATATACAGCACCAGAACAAAGCTTAGTACATACATACAGAACCAGAACCAAGCTCAGTACATTATATACAGCACCAGAACAAAGCTCAGTACATATATACAGCATCAGAACCAAGCTCAGTACATAAATACAGCATCAGAACCAAGCTCAGTACATAAATGCAGTACAAGCACAAATACAGCTCAGTACATAAATACAGCACCAGAACAAACCTCAGTACATATATACAGCACCAGAACTAAGCTCAGTACAAATATACAGCATCATAACAAAGCTCAGTACATATATACAGCATCAGAACCAAGCTCAGTACATAAATACAACACCAGAACCAAGCTCAGTACATATATACAGCACTAAAACCAAGCTCAGTACATATATACAGTGCCAGAACCAAGATCATATCATATACACGCTATATATATATTGTATATGATGCCACACACCTCCTGTATATGATGCCCACACCTCCCTGTATATGATGTCACACACCTCCCTGTAGATGATGCCACACACCTCCTGTATGTGATGCCACACACCTCCCTGCATATGATGCCACACACCTCCCTGTATATGATGTCACACACCTCCCTGTAGATGATGCCACACACCTCCTGTATGTGATGCCACACACCTCCCTGTATATGATGCCACACACCTCCTGTATGTGATGCCACACACCTCCCTGTATATAATGCCACACACATCCTGTATATGATGCCACACACCTCCTGTATATGATGCCACACACCTACCTGTGTATGATGCCACACATCTCCCTGTATATGATGCCACACACCTTCCTGTATATGATGCCACACACCTCCCTGTATATGATGCCAAACACCTCCCTGTATATGATGCCACATACCTCCCTGTATATGATACCACACACCTCCTGTATATGATGCCACACACCTCCCTGTATATGATACCACACACCTCCTGTATATGATGCCACACACCTCCTGTATATGATTCCACACACCTTCCTGTATATGATGCCACACACCCCCTGTATATGATGCCACACACCCCCTGAATATGATGCCACACCCCTCCCTGTATATGATGCCACACAGTCTCCCTGTATATGATGCCACACACCTCCCTGCATTTGATGCCACACACCTCCCTGTATATGATGCCACACAGCCTCCCTGTAAATGATGCCACACAGCCTCCTTGTATATGATGCCACACAGACCCCCTGTATATGATGCCTCACATACCCCCTATTTATGATGCCACACAGCCTCCCTGTATATGATGCCACACACCTCCCTGTATCTGATGCCACACACCTCCCTGTATATGATGCCACACAGCCTCCCTGTATATGATGCCACACACCTCCCTGTATCTGATGCCACACACCTCCCTGTATATGATGCCACACAGCATCCCTTTATATGCCACACAGCCTCCCTGTGTATGATGCCACACAGACCCCCTGTATATGATGCCACACAGCCTCACTGTATATGCCACACAGCCCCCCTTTATATGCCACACAGCCCTGATAATATGATGCCCCACAGCCTCACTGTAGATGCCACACAGCTCCCTGTATATGCCACACAGCCCCCTGTATATGATGCCACACAGACCCCCTGTATATGATGCCACACAGCCTCACTGTATATGCCACACAGCCCCCCTTTATATGCCACACAGCCCTGATAATATGATGCCCCACAGCCTCACTGTAGATACCACACAGTTCCCTGTATATGCCACACAGCCCCCTATATATGATACCACACAGCCCCGATGTATATTATGCCACACAGCCCCCTTGTATATGATGCCACACAGCCCTCCTGTATATGATGCCACAAAGCCCCCTTGTATATGATGCCACACAGCCCGATGCATATGTGCAACACAGCCCACCTGTATATGATGCCACACAGCCCCCAAGTATATGATGCCTTACAGCCCCGATGTAGATGCCACACAGCCCGACCTGAATATCCTACATACTCGATGCAGCGCTGTCTTCTTCAAGTAAGGCCTCATCTTCACAGGATCTGCGGCGACGCAATGACACTCACCGATGCAGCGCTGTCTTTTTCTGGTGTGGTCGCTAGTCTCACGGCATCTGCGAAGGCGGCGCGATGACGTCATCGCGCCGCCTTTGCAGATCCTGTGAGGCTAGCGACCACACCAGAAGAAGTCGGCGCTGCATCGTTGAGTGTCATTGCTTCGCCGCAGATCCCGTGAAGATGAGGCCTTACCTGAATTAGACAGCGTTGCATCGAGTATGTAGAGTATTCAGGTCGGGCTGCCGATAGCCTGCAAGGAAATTAGTAGTTCCCTTGCAAATGCCCATGTCACAGATCCATTTTTAACGGTTGTTACATGTATCGACAGCCATTAAAAACTGATCCATTGACTTCTATGTAGGCCGTCCTATTTTTTGACGGCCATTATTCACGGGCCATTAAAAAAACGGGCGTGTGAATACACCCATAGAACATAATTGTTCTGAAACCGGCCGTGTGACGTCCGTTTAAAGAACGGCCATCACACGGCCGTTTTTCACTGTTGTGTGAATAATACCTTAAACTATACGCACTATACACACACACACCAAACTCTATATTTGACTTACACTTTATAAACTATACACACACTATATAGACTGACACTTTATACACTATACACACAGCACACACTGTATAGACTTACACTATATAAACTATACAGACACCACACACTATATAGACTTACACTATATACATTATACACATAGCACACAATGTATAGACTTACACTGTATACACTATATACACACACCACAAACGATACAGACTTACATAATAAACACTATACACACACCACACACTATATAGACTTACACTATATACACTATACACACACCTCACACTATATACACTTACACTATAAACACTATACACACACCACCCACTATATAGACTTACACTATAAACACTATACACACCACACGCTATATGGAATTAACTTTATAAACTATACACACCACACACTATATAGACTTATACTATATACACCATACACACAGCACACACTGTATAGACTTACATTATATACACTGTACAGACAGCACACACTGTATAGGCTTAAACTGTATACACTATATACACACACACCACAAACTATACAGACTTACATAATATACACTATATACACACACTACACACTATATAGACTTACACTATATACACTATACACTCAGCACACATATAAACTTACATTATGCACAATATATACATACACTATACACACATACATTATGCATTATACATACACACTTACACTATATACTGTAAAGGATCTGCCAGGCACAACTTCGGGGTTAACTCCCATAATTAATCAGTCAGCACCTGAATCTACATCCCTGAGACTGACTCCAGCTTCCACCACTCAGGCTGGCAGGCTTAGGAGTGGGAGAGCCTATCGCAACCTGGCCAGACTCAGCTAGCTCCCGCCCTCGGTCTATTTAAGCCTGCCCTTCCTGTCCCTCGGTGCTTGTGATTCTTTTCGTGTGGTTTCCTGGCCCAGCTACAGCTCCTTCTATTTTGATCCTGCTCCATACAGACCCTGGCTTACTGACTACTCTTCTGCTCTTCGTTTGGTACCTCGCACACTCCTGGCTTGACTCGGCTCGTTCACCACTCTGGTTGCTCACGGTGTTGCCGTGGGCAACTGCCCCTTTCCCTTGCTTGTATTCCCTTGTATGTTTGTCGTGTTTGTCGTGCACTTACTGAGCGCAGGGACCGCCGCCCAGTTGTACCCCGTCGCCTAGGGCGGGTCGTTGCAAGTAGGCAGGGACAGAGTGGCGGGTAGACTAGGGCTCACTTGTCCGTTTCCCTACCCCCCGTCATTACATAATCACAAGCCCATACCTAGTCCACCCTGGTCCCTGACACCACTATGGACCCCCGTGCGACCCTGGCTCAGCAAATGCAGGGTCTCTCCCTACAGGTCCAGGCCCTGGCTCAGAGGGTCAACCAGCCTGATGCTACCTTGGTAGTTCCCCTCACCTCACCTCTTGAACCCCACCTCAAGTTGCCCGACCGGTTCTCAGGGGATCGGAGGGCTTTTCTCTCCTTTCGGGAGAGTTGTAGGCTTTACTTTCGTTTAAAGCCCCATTCCTCAGGTCCTGAGAGCCAGCGGGTGGGTATAATTATGTCCCGGCTCCAGGAAGGGCCCCAAGAGTGGGCCTTCTCCTTGGCTCCTGACGCCCCTGAACTTTCCTCCTTTGATTGTTTCTTTTCTGCTCTCGGACTTATTTATGACGAGACTGACAGGACTGCCTTTGCCGAGAGTCAGCTGGTGACCTTACGTCAGGGTAAGAGACCTGTTGAGGAGTATTGTTCTGACTTTAGGAAGTGGTGCGTAGCTTCTCGGTGGAATGACCCTGCCTTAAGGTGCCAGTTTAGGTTGGGTCTGTCGAATGCCCTGAAAGACCTGCTAGTTAGCTATCCCTCTTCTGACTCCCTAGACCAGGTTATGGCTTTAGCGGTACGACTTGACCGACGTCTCAGGGAACGACAACGTGAACGTTTATGTGTTTTCTCCTCCGACTCCCCCATGATGCCTCCCAAAGTTCCGTTGCTTCGTTCCTCCCCAAAAGACTCAGAGATACCTATGCAACTCGGGGCCTCCGTGTCCCCCCAACAACGTAGAGAATTCCGCAGGAAGAATGGTCTCTGCTTCTACTGTGGGGAAGACAAGCATCAAGTGAACAACTGTCCTAAGCGTAAGAATGCAGCCAGAGAACTTCCGCGCCTAAGTGATCATCGGGGAGGTCACTTGGGCGCACAGGTATTTCCCGTAAATAGGAAACGTACTAAGATCTTGCTTCCCTTTCAGGTCTCTTTTGGTGGTAGGTCTGCTACCGGCAGGGCCTTCGTGGATTCAGGGTCCTCTACTAATATCATGTCTGTGGAATTTGCTATGTCTCTTGCTATGCCTCTGATTGATTTGCCTAAACCTGTCCCGGTAGTGGGTATCGACTCCACTCCTCTTGCTAATGGTTATTTTACACAGCATACCCCTGTTTTTGAACTCCTTGTTGGCTCCATGCATTTGGAGCAGTGCTCTGTACTGTTGATGCAGGGATTATCGTACGATTTGGTTCTAGGCCTTCCCTGGTTGCAGTTGCATAATCCCACGTTTGACTGGAATACTGGGGAGCTTACCAAATGGGGTAATGAATGTTTTTCATCATGTTTTTCTGTTTATTCTATTTCTCCCCCTGAGGAGGCGAACACGCTACCCGAGTTTGTTCAGGACTTCGCTGATGTTTTCTCTAAGGAGGCCTCCGAAGTGTTACCTCCTCATAGAGAATACGATTGCGCTATCGAATTGGTACCAGGAGCTAAGCTCCCTAAGGGTAGGATATTTAATCTTTCTTGTCCCGAACGTGAAGCCATGAGAGAGTACATCCAGGAATGCCTGGCCAAGGGTTACATTCGTCCCTCTACTTCTCCGGTAGGTGCTGGCTTCTTCTTCGTAGGGAAGAAGGATGGTGGTCTTAGGCCATGCATTGACTACCGTAGCCTGAATAAGGTCACGGTAAGGATCCAGTATCCCCTTCCTTTGATTCCTGATCTCTTCAATCAGGTTCAGGGGGCCCAATGGTTCTCTAAGTTGGATCTACGGGGGGCGTATAACCTTATCCGCATCAAAGAGGGGGATGAGTGGAAGACTGCGTTTAACACGCCCGAAGGCCATTTTGAATACCTCGTCATGCCCTTTGGGTTGTGTAATGCCCCTGCGGTCTTCCAGAATTTCATAAATGAGATTTTGAGAAATTACCTGGGGATATTTCTTGTAGTGTACCTTGATGACATACTGGTGTTTTCCAAGGACTGGTCCTCCCACATTGAGCATGTCAGGAAGGTGCTCCAGGTCCTTTGGGAAAACAAACTGTTTGCCAAAAGCGAAAAATGTGTGTTTGGGGTACAGGAAATACAATTTTTGGGTCAAATCCTCACTCCTCATGAATTCCGCATGGACCCCGCCAAGGTTCAGGCTGTGGCGGAATGGGTCCAACCTACCTCCCTGAAGGCGTTACAGTGTTTTTTGGGGTTCGCTAATTATTACGGGAGATTTATTGCTAACTTCTCGGTCATCGCTAAGCCTCTTACGGACCTCACTCGCAAAGGAGCTGATCTCCTCCACTGGCCTCCTGAGGCTGTCCAGGCTTTTGAGGTCCTTAAGAGGTGCTTTATCTCGGCCCCGGTGCTGGTTCAGCCCAACCAAATGGAGCCATTTATCGTGGAAGTTGACGCATCTGAGGTGGGAGTGGGGGCTGTCTTGTCCCTGGGTACCAGGTCCCTCACCCATCTCCGCCCCTGTGCCTACTTCTCCAGGAAGTTTTCGCCAATTGAGAGTAACTATGATATTGGCAACCGCAAACTCTTAGCCATTAAATGGGCATTTGAAGAGTGGCGCCACTTCCTGGAGGGGGCTAGGCACCAGGTAACGGTCCTTACCGACCACAAGAATCTGGTTTTCCTAGAATCTGCCCGGAGGCTAAACCCGAGACAAGCTCGATGGGCATTATTTTTTACCAGATTCAATTTTTTGGTTACCTATAGGGCTGGGTCTAAAAATATTAAGGCTGATGCACTGTCGCGTAGCTTCATGGCCAGCCCTCCTTCGGAGGAAGATCCTGCTTGTATTTTGCCTCCAGGTATAATCATTTCCTCGATCGATTCTGATTTAGTCTCTGAAATTGCTGCTGATCAAGGTTCAGCTCCCGGGAACCTTCCTGAGAACAAGCTGTTTGTTCCCCTGCAATTCCGGCTAAGGGTACTTAGGGAAAATCATGACTCCGCACTATCTGGTCATCCAGGCATCCTGGGTACCAAACACCTCATTACTAGAAACTATTGGTGGCCTGGGTTGCCTAAAGACGTTAAGGCCTACGTCGCTGCTTGTGAGGTTTGTGCTAGGTCCAAGACTCCCAGGTCCCGACCAGCGGGCTTACTGCGTTTGTTGCCCATTCCCCAGAGACCTTGGACACATATCTCCATGGATTTTATCACCGATTTGCCTCCATCCCAAGGCAAGTCGGTGGTGTGGGTGGTAGTAGACCGCTTCAGTAAGATGTGCCACTTTGTGCCCCTCAAGAAACTACCCAACGCCAAGACGTTGGCTACCTTGTTTGTCAAACACATCCTGCGTCTCCATGGGGTCCCTGTCAATATTGTTTCGGACAGAGGGGTACAATTTGTTTCATTGTTTTGGAGAGCCTTCTGTATGAAGTTGGAGATTGATCTGTCCTTCTCCTCTGCCTTCCATCCTGAAACCAATGGCAAAACTGAGAGGACTAATCAATCTCTAGAACAATATTTAAGGTGTTTTGTCTCTGACTGTCAATATGATTGGGTCTCATTCATTCCCCTCGCCGAATTTTCCCTTAATAACCGGGTCAGTAACTCGACAGGGGTCTTCCCCTTTTTCTGTAATTTTGGGTTTAATCCACGGTTCTCCTCCGTTTCACCCGGTAGTTCCAACAATCCCGAGGTAGAGGTCGTTCATCGGGAACTGTGCACAGTCTGGGCCCAGGTTCAGAATAACCTAGAGGCATCCCAGAGCGTACAAAAAACTCAGGCTGATAGAAAACGTTCTGCTAACCCCCTGTTTATCGTCGGGGATCTGGTGTGGTTGTCGTCTAGGAACTTGCGTCTCAAGGTTCCGTCCAAGAAGTTTGCTCCCCGGTATATTGGGCCGTATAAGGTCATTGAGGTCCTTAATCCTGTCTCCTTCCGGCTGGAGTTACCCCCGTCTTTTCGTATACACGACGTGTTTCATGCCTCCCTCCTTAAACGCTGCTCCCCATCCTTGGCTCCCTCGAGTAGACCTCCTGTTCCCGTCCTCACCCCTGAGGGGGTGGAATTCGAGGTGGCCAAGATTGTGGACAGCAAGATGGTCCAAGGCTCCCTCCAGTACCTGGTCCATTGGAGAGGATACGGGCCCGAGGAGAGGACTTGGGTACCCGCCCAGGATGTTCACGCTGGGGTATTGGTCAGGAGGTTCCACCTGCGTTTCCCCAGTAAGCCAGGTCCACTTAGAAAGGGTCTGGTGGCCCCTCATAAAAGGGGGGGTACTGTAAAGGATGTGCCAGGCACAGCTTCGGGGTTAACTCCCATAATTAATCAGTCAGCACCTGAATCTACATCCCTGAGACTGACTCCAGCTTCCACCACTCAGTCTGGCAGGCTTAGGAGTGGGAGAGCCTATCGCAACCTGGCCAGACTCAGCTAGCTCCCGCCCTCGGTCTATTTAAGCCTGCCCTTCCTGTCCCTCGGTGCTTGTGATTCTTTTCGTGTGGTTTCCTGGCCCAGCTACAGCTCCTTCTATTTTGATCCTGCTCCATACAGACCCTGGCTTACTGACTACTCTTCTGCTCTTCGTTTGGTACCTCGCACACTCCTGGCTTGACTCGGCTCGTTCACCACTCTGGTTGCTCGCGGTGTTGCCGTGGGCAACTGCCCCTTTCCCTTGCTTGTATTCCCTTGTATGTTTGTCGTGTTTGTCGTGCACTTACTGAGCGCAGGGACCGCCGCCCAGTTGTACCCCGTCGCCTAGGGCGGGTCGTTGCAAGTAGGCAGGGACAGAGTGGCGGGTAGACTAGGGCTCACTTGTCCGTTTCCCTACCCCCCGTCATTACATATACACTATATAGACTTATATTTAACACACTATAAACTCTATACACACAGCACATACTATATAGACTTACATTATACACACTATAAACTGTATACACACAGCACACACTATATAGACTTACATTATACACACTATAAACTACACAAAGCACACACTATACAGACTTACACTATAAACACTATACACAGCACACACTATCTAGACTTACACTTTAAACACTATACACACACCACACACTAGATAGATTTACACAATGTTTATTATATACACACCACACACTATATAGACTTACACTATCTACACTATACACACAGCACACACTGTATAGACTTACACTATATACACTATACACACAGCACATACTGTATAAACTTACACAGTATACACTATATACACACCACAAACTATACAGACTTACATTATATACACTATACACATGCCACACACTATATAGGCTTACACTATATTCACTATAAACACAGCACACACTATATAGACTTACATTATACACAATATATACACACTACAAAATATACACTATACACACATACTACATACACTATAGACTTATATTTAACACACTATAAACTCTATACACACAGCACACACTATATAGACTTACATTATACACACTATAAAATCTACACAAAGCACACACTATAGAGACTTACACTATAAACACTATACACACACCACACACTATATAGACTTACACATTATACCACACACTATAAAGACATACACTATATAAAATATACACCCCGCAAACTATATAGACTTACACTATACACACCAAACTGTATGGACTTACACTGTATACACTATACACACCACCCACTATATAGATTTACACAATGTTCATTATATACACACCACACACTATACACACCACACACTATATAGACTTACACTCTAAACACTATACACACCACACACTATATAGACTTACACTATATACACTATACACACTGTATAGACTTACACTGTATACACTATATACACACACCACAAACTATACAGACTTACATAATATACACTATACACACACAGCACACACTATATAGACTTACATTATACACAATATATATATACACACACTATACATTATATACCCTACACACACACATACTTTATGCATTATACATACACACTTACACTATATACACTATATAGACTTATATTTAACAACTATAAACTCTATACACACAGCACATACTATATAGACTTACATTATACACACTATAAACTGTATACACACAGATCACACTATATAGACTTACATTATACACACTATAAACTCTAAACAAAGCACACACTATACAGACTTATACTATAAACACTATACACAGCACACACTATATAGACTTACACTTTAAACACTATACGCACACCACACACTATATAGCTTTATACAATGTTTATTATATACACACCACACACTATATATACTTACACTATATACACCCCACACACTATATAGACTTACACTATAAACACTATGCACACACCACACACTATATAGACTTACACTATATACACTATACACACACACCACCCACTATAAAGACTTATACTATACACACTATACACACACCACACACTATATGGACTTATACTTTGTAAACTATACACACCACACACTATATAGACTTACACTATATACACTATACACCCCACACACTATATAGACTTACACTATAAACACTACACACACCATACACTATATAGACTTACACTATATACACCCCACACACTATATAGACTTACACTATAAACACTACACACACCACACGCTATATAGACTTAAACTATTAACACTATGCACACACCACCCACTATATAGACTTATACTATACACACTATACACACACACCACACACTATATGGACTTATACTTTATAAACTATACACACCACACACTATATAGACTTACACTATATACACTATACACCCCACACACTATATAGACTTACACTATAAACACTACACACACACACCACACACTATATAGACTTGCATTATACACAATATATATACACTATACATTATATACAATATACACACATACTATATGCATTATACATACACACTTACACTATATACACTATATAGACTTACATGTAACATACTATAAACTCTATACTAACAGCACACACTATATAGACTTACATTATACACACTATAAACTCTACACAAAGCACACACTATACATACTTACTTTATAAACACTATACTTTATACCACACACTATATAGATGTACACTATATACAATATACACACCACAAACTATATAGACTTACACTATACAGACACCAAACTATATAGATGTACACTATATACATTATACACACACCATACACTATATAGATTTACACAATGTTCATTATATACACACCACACACTATATAGACTTACACTATATACAGTGAAGGAAATAAGTATTTGATCCCTTGCTGATTTTGTAAGTTTGCCCACTGTCAAAGACATGAACAGTCTAGAATTTTTAGGCTAGGTTAATTTTACCAGTGAGAGATAGATTATATAAAAAAAACAAACAGAAAATCACATAGTCAAAATTATATATATTTATTTGCATTGTGTACAGAGAAATAAGTATTTGATCCCTTTGGCAAACAAGACTTAATACTTGGTGGCAAAACCCTTGTTGGCAAGCACAGCAGTCAGACGTATTTAGTAGTTGATGATGAGGTTTGCACACATGTTAAATGGAATTTTGGCCCACTCCTCTTTGCAGATCATCTGTAAATCATTAAGATTTCGAGGCTGTCACTTGGCAACTCGGATCTTCAGCTCCCTCCATAAGTTTTCGATGGGATTAAGGTCTGCAGACTGGCTAGGCCACTCCATGACCTTAATGTGCTTCTTTTTGAGCCACTCCTTTGTTGCCTTGGCTGTATGTTTCGGGTCATTGTCGTTCTGGAAGACCCAGCCACGAGCCATTTTTAATGTCCTGGTGGAGGGAAGGAGGTTGTCACTCAGGATTTGACGGTACATGGCTCCATCCATTCTCCCATTGATGCGGTGAAGTAGTCCTGTGCCCTTAGCAGAGAAACACCCCCATAACATAATGTTTCCACCTCCATGCTTGACAGTGGGGATGGTGTTCTTTGGGTCATAGGCAGCATTTCTCTTCCTCCAAACACGGCGAGTAGAGTTAATGCCAAAGAGCTCAATTTTAGTCTCATCTGACCACAGCACCTTCTCCCAATCACTCTCAGAATCATCCAGATGTTCATTTGCAAACTTCAGACGGGCCTGTACATGTGCCTTCTTGAGCAGGGGGACCTTGCGGGCACTGCAGGATTTTAATCCATTACGGCGTAATGTGTTATCAATGGTTTTCTTGGTGACTGTGGCCCCAGCTGCCTTGAGATCATTAACAAGTTCCCCCGTGTAGTTTCCGGCTGAGCTCTCACCTTCCTCAGGATCAAGGATACCCCACGAGGTGAGATTTTGCATGGAGCCCCAGATCGATGTCGATTGACAGTCATTTTGTATGTCTTCTATTTTCTTACTATTGCACCAACAGTTGTCTCCTTCTCACCCAGCGTCTTACTTATGGTTTTGTAGCCCATTCCAGCCTTGTGCAGGTCTATGATCTTTTCCCTGACATCCTTAGAAAGCTCTTTGGTCTTGCCCATGTTGTAGAGGTTAGAGTCAGACTGATCATTGAGTCTGTGGACAGGAGTCTTTTATACAGGTGACCATGTAAGAGCTGTCTATAATGCAGGCACCAAGTTGATTTGGAGCAGTAACTGGTCTGGAGGAGGCTGAACTCTTAATGGTTGGTGGGGGATCACATACTTATTTCTCTGTGCACAATGCAAATAAGTATAGATAATTTTGACTATGTGATTTTCTGTTTGTTTTTTTATATATAATCTATCTCTCACTGGTACCTAGATATGTTTATATTTGATATTCAACTAATGATTCACATATTTTCTACATGTTTTGCATCAATTGCTAACACTTTATTCTGTACCATTGTATTGTATTTTTCACATTATTGTTAATCATGTATGATTATCTTACATTGCCGATTTGCATGTTTTGCACACTATATATATATGTGCTTTGAGCACACATATTCATTGCTTGAAAATGCCTTCATGGGGAAGGTGAAACGTTGCCTGTATGTTGGGTGAATAAATGTTGTATTTTTCTATACTACTGGAGTGCTGCCTCTTCTTGTGGATTTGGATCTTTATACAATACCAGAACCAACCTCAGTACAAATATACAATATCAGAAGAAAGATCAGTACATAAATACAGCTCCAGAACCAAGCTCAGTACATAAATACAGCACCAGAACCAAGCTCAGTACATATATAAAGCACCAGAACCAAGCTCAGTGTAACATCTGTGGTCGCTGACCACGAACTCCTTCCATCTGGTCGACGCCCTTCACTCCAGAGATGTCTGCACATGCGGCCGTCCTGTTCCACAGTGACCACCAGGGTGCGCTCGCGAGCTCAGTCCAGCCTTGGAGCCAGAGCACACACAGGTGGGAGATTGAGCTGATTGCTCCCAGAACACCCTGGACTACAAGAAGGGCTCTGCCTGGACTATAAGAAGGGCTCTGCCCCTTCTTGCCTTGCCTGAGCCTTGTTGTCGTTATCCTAGTATGTCTATGCAAATAGTCTCCTAAGTGTTTTCACAGGACTAATGGGTTCAGTGACAGCAGGAGACACGCAGGATCCACCTGTAAACGATCACATCTAAGTTATGAACTGTCAGAGACATGCAGGACCCGCTGACACTGAACCCGTCAGTCCCGCGGACCTGACGGGTACAGGATACAGCGTAAGATACAGGTGCTCTGTATAGAGGATACATTGCAGCTGTATTTTAAAAAGTAAAAATATATATTTATAAAAACTAAATTATAAAGCTGCACAAAACACACAGATCGAAAATCGCTTTCAAAGGTTTACATTGTAAAATTGTGCCTGTCAAGTTGGTGTAGAAGAACAAGCTGTGTTTGCTGTTCTGACCTACAGGTCCTGCTGTAGGGGGAAAACAGTTATTGCCCGCCAACCAACTGGGGACATACAAGGAACTGGAGGGATAAAGCCATAAAGGGTCACTGTAAGCTATTTAAAATAAATATAATACTTTACGTTTGGATATATTAGCAATATAGACACTCTGTCCATGAATTCTTGTCATGAGACAATCCACTTAAAGAATAACGGCGATTATTACTTTGGGGGTACTAGTACTGTGATGTTGCACAAAGGGGCATACTAGTACACTGTAGGAGCACTAGGGTTAGCGGCAGCATAGGACGTTTGTGTGGCTGGAACTTGGAAGAAGTCAAGAAGGGAAAGAAAAGACATCACCTGTAAGTCATTGGATGTAACTGTACGATGTTCACTTTTCACTGTTTAGAATTTGTACCATTATTGGGGGCTGCATTAAAGGTGATAGTACAAGACATATGTCTTGGGGTTTGTGCCCATTATTTTTAGACCATAACAACGCCCCTGGGCACTTGTGCTTCATTAATAGGTCACTTTAAAGACCCAGCAATGCCACTGAAAATTATGAGTGGAGCAAAAGCCGTCGCCCATAAAGAGCAGTTGTCGGGAAGAGGGATGGAGGCCCAAGCTCAACTGTTGCACCAGGGTCCAAGAACCTTTAGCTACGCCCCTGACCCAGAGTATAGGGGGAGTGTAGAGTAGAGTCAGAATGAGAGCGCCAACAGTGCGGGAGGCCGTGGAAGAGGAGGAGATCATCAGCCAGGACATAGGAGATGACCAGGACACTGGAGAATGGTAAGTGCACCCCGAGCGAGAGGGGCAGGGAGAGGCCATGATAAATAATATTTCCTGAAGCTACGTTTCCTTTTACAACTATTAATGTGTATTCATTCAGCTCTTCTACGTCATTGACCGTCCTCCTTGTGCTGAGAGTATATGACGCTTTATTACAAATCATAAATCCCTATTAAATATCTCCATGTTTTCCATAGCGTCTACATATTCCCAGTCTAATTTATTCTTCTTCTCCTCTGGCTTTTCTCGTCGTTGATTTGCCTCCCCAGAGATTTCAGTCATGAGAATTTCCACTATATAAACTGTATATAAATGTTCAGACACCAGTATGATTCCGATCTGCGGAGATCCCTGGATTAGAGGTACTGCAAGGAAATGACCTTCAAAATCTATTTTCTTAGAAAATTAGAATTTTCTAATTATTAGTACTAGTTTATATTGTGTCATCAGCTTCTTCGAGCAGTTTGATTTTTTTATTTACTTACACCACAAAGTAGAATTTAAAGGGATATTTTCAACTCAGACATGTATGTTATATCCACAAGATATGCCATAAATGTCTAATAGATGTGGGTCTCATCTATGGGACCAGTACATATTTGCAGAACAAGGGTCCCCTGACCTCCGTCCCAGTGGCCGCCACATATAGGTGCAGAATGAATGTAATTTACAGAAACAGACAAGCAGGTCCTAGAGGTAAGACCCATATCTAGCACGTATTAAAGGCATATCCTGTAGATATGCCATACATGTCTGAGTTGGGAATAAGAATCTTGAGATTTCTGCGTCCAATTTTGTGACAATCCATAATTTTGTCAGAAGTTTTTTTCACCGATTTGTGGCAATAAATGTTACAATGTTGCATGTGGGGTTAGCATTTTTTTGTAGATTTCTTTAGCCCTCCTATAATTCAACCAGGACTATTAGATGAGTGGTTGTATTCCCGAATGAGCCCAGGATCTGACATACGGTGGTCCAGCAGAGGACAACACAATTTTCTGCTGGGATTTACCACTTTTTGTGAGGTTACAGTGATTCGACCTGTGTGTGTGATAACAGCAGCGTTTACTATGTACCAGTTCTGTACACGAGAGAGTGGGTCCTCAGGATCATTCCTTCTGGTTGGCTCCAAGTATCTCATTCCAAAACTGATCTTGCCATCACCTGTTGGTCTTGAATGGATAAGTAAAAAATATACAAGAAAAATTGGTCAGCTCACCACTCATTCGAAGTAAAGACGCCACATTCCATGATTATTCAGTGCACGGGCAAGAGAGCTACGTCGGGAGTAGGTAGAAATCCAAGGAAAAAATTTGAGGTCCAGCACACGATATGATGTGAAAAAATACAAAACAGTTTATTTAAGTCACAATGAAAACAAGAAATTGAAAAATCCCGGGAGAGAACGCCTACGCATTTCAAACTTTTCAGTTCTTAATCATAGCTAGGCGTAGGCATTCTCTCCCTGGATTTTTGCATTTCTTGTTCTCATTTTGACGTAAATAAACAGTTTTGTATTTTTTCACATCATATCGTGTGCTGGACCTCTAAATTTTTTCCTTGAAATGGATAAACCAGAACAATGGCAGGTTGTCCCATCAATAAGGCTATTTCTCAATCCATTGGGCTATTGATGATGTGGAACCAAGTGGCTCATTCCCAATGTTAAAGGGTAAAACAATATTGTAAATTATCTGTAAATTGGTCTTTATTAAGTCCTTTGATGTTTTTTTCCCCCAGGATTTAAGCTTTTTTCGTTAGCCATTCCAGTTTTCCTGCCACTTCTATGTTGGCCCGGTCTTTAAGGGGTTAAAACAGTCATTCTCCTGGATTATCTGAATCCCATTATCAGGGGTTTCAGCCTCCGGCTCCAGGGGCAACATAATTGATTTCCCCCCCAATTAATTTGCAACCCATAGATTTCACCAAACTCCCTAAATGTGTCAAAGTCCTTTCCGATCGACAGACGGGACCCCAGGAAAAGTAACATATCGTCCATCTATAATGCGACCTTCTCCTCTCTGTCTAGGAATTTAAATCCCTCTTCCTCCGTATCCCCTCTCATTCGAACCACCAGCGGCTCTACTCCCAGTGCGAACAAAACGGAAGAAAGGGGACCTGGTTCCTCTGCCAATCGGGAAGGCCTCCGACACTTTCCCATTGACCTCCAACCTAGCCCTTGGTTCAGAATATAATAGTTTGACCCATTTGATAAAGCCGCTTCCAAACCCATACCTTCCACCGATATGACCATGCAAGTGTATCGAAGGCCTTGGCTGCATCCAAAGATAAAATCGGTTGTTGGCCAGTATGATCCGGTTTGACCAGTATTATCTGGTCTGGTCTCCATGCACCAGATCGGGCATTACAGCTAAGTTTTTTTCGAGTAATTTAATATCAGTATTTATCAGCGATATAGGCCGTTACGAGTCAACACTTAAGGGGTCTTTCTCTTTTTTTAATATTAAAATAATTAGCGCCTCTGTCATAGAGGGAGGAAGTCTTTCCCCTTTAAGTGCCGTTTCCAATACTTCTCTAAGCCTCCCAAGACATTGGTCACTATACCGCTGATAAATCTCAATTGGCAACCCATCCAGGACTGGCTATTGATGCAGCCAAGGCCCCCCCCCCCACTTCCTCCAAAGTTAACGGAGCATCCAAACTTGCTCTCTGTGCCTCCGAGAGTCTCGGCAATTGAAGTTTTCCCAAAAAGTCCATCGTCTCCCGTGTTGGTCGTATCAATTTAGTCTGATAAAGATCCTTATAGAAAGATACAAAGGTAGAGATTATCTCATTCAACTCTGTCACCAATCTAGTATTACTGGACCTAATGACAACAATGGTATTTTTTAGGTGTTTCGTTTTTAACCCCTTCAGGACCCAGACATTTTTTTTATTTTGTTTTTCATTTTTTTTCCCCACATTTAAAAAGCTATAACTTTTGTATTCTTCTGTCATTATAGCCATGCGAAGGCTTTTTTTTTTGTGGGACAAGTTGTAGTTTTTAACGATACCATTTGTTGTACCATATAATGTATTGGGAAACGGGAAAACAATTCTTTGTGGGCTGGAATATGAATAAAACTGTGATTAATCAATCTTTTGAGGGGTTTCGTTTTTATGGCGTTCACCATGCAGTAACACTGTGCATTAACTTTATTCTACCGGTCAATACGATTTCGGTAATACCAAATTTATATAGTTTTTTCATGTTTTACTACTTTTACAAGGAAGAAACGTATTGTTAAAAAAAAAATTGTGTTTTGTCGCCACATTCTGAGAGGCAGAACTTTTTTATTTTTCCAGCGATTGAGCGGTGTGGGGGCTTAATTTTGCGGTGTGGGGGCTTATTTTTTGCAGGGCGAGATGTAGTTTCTATTGGTTTCATTTTGGGCTACGTGAGAATTTTTGATCACTTTTTATGAAATTTTTTGTGAGATATGTTTTGTTTGTTTGTTTTTTGTTTTTTTTACGGCATTCACTGTGCTCATTAAATAAAGCAATAGTGTAATAGTTCAGACTTTTACGGACACCGCGATACCAATTTGTACATTTGTTTTTACTTTTAACATTGCTTCAGAGGAAAAATGGGAAAAGGTTTTTTTTTTTAACTTTTAATTTTTTACTTTGTTTTTTTATAATACTAAAAACTTTATTTAACATTTTTTTACACAGTTTATTAGTCCCCCTAGGGAACTTGAACCAGCAATCGTTAAATCGCTGGTACAATACCCTGCAATCCTAATATATTGCAGTATATCGTCATTTTTACAGGCTCCTGTTAAGCCAGAGGCCAGGGACACGGCTTAACAGGAGATGAAGAAAGCAGTTCTGGGGGCCTTCATTAGGTCTCTGGGATGCCATGACAACCATTGGCGCCCCCACGCATCAGATGTAAAACACAAATGACACCCGCCGCGTACGGAGCGGGCTCAGCGGTTGAGCCGGCTCCGAATATCACCTCCCCTAATAATAGGTTGTGGCGCGGGAAGAGGTTAATAATACTAGCTAACACCTTACTCGGGATATTACCCTTAACTGTGGGTCTATAGTTTATAAAGCACTGTGATTTCAATGCCCGTTTTAGTTGGCAATTTTCATAACTTTTGACTGCATTTTGCCAATTCTCTCGTTTTAAGAGGCTCTTCAACATATTTTTTCTCCAAAGTTTTAATTTTATCCTCCATTTCTTTCCTAACCATATTACCAGTTTTTTTTTTTTTTTTATAGATCTTCATGTCCTTAGATATAATCCCCCTAAGATAGGCTATAAATGTGTCCCAAATAATACAGGTATGCGCGGTCGTATATTATTTCCTCTTTTACCTCATCATGGCACTCTAGTAAGGATAGCCAGAATGTACGTACATTGACTCTAGCCCGGTGGGGGTTATGCTTCTAAGGGGGGATTCACACGAACGTGTGTTCGGTCCATGCGGGCCGCGTGGTTTTCACGCGCCACGCACAGACCAATACAAGTCTATGGGGCAGTACAGACAGTCCGTGCTTTTTGCGCAGCGTTTGTCAGCTGCGCAAAAAGCGTGACATGTTCAATATCTCCGCGTATTTCGCACATCACGCACCCATTGAAGTCAATGGGTGCGTGAAAACCACGCAGGTCACACGGAAGCACTTCCGTGCGAACCGACTGAAACAGCGCACCAGCTGTCAAAAGGATGAATGTAACCCGAAAAGCACCACGTGCTTTTCTGTTTCCAAACATCCAAATGGAGTGTCTTTGAGATGAGCGAACGCGGACAATCGAACCGAACTTCACCGGGTTCGGCCGAACTCGTTTTGGCCGAACCCGGCAAAAAAATTTCCGGTACGCGACGTCAGGAGATAGTCACTGTCCAGGGTGCTGAAAGAGTTAAACTGTTTCAGCACCATGGACAGTGACTACCGATCCCAATAAACATGAACCTGTAAAAAAAAAACTAAGTTCTGACTTACCGATAACTCCCGGCTTCTTCCTCCAGTCTGACCTCCCGGGATGACAATTCAGTCCAAGTGACAGCTCCAGCCAATCACAGGCCAAGCACAGGCTGCAGCGGTCACATGGACTGCCGCGTCATCCAGGGAGTTGGGGCCCGATGTCAAGAGAGGCGCGTCACCAAGGACGCGTCACCAAGGCAACGGCCGGGAAGTTCTCGGTAAGTACGAACTTTTTCTTTTTTTTTAACAGGTTGCTGTATATTGTGTTCGTCATTCACTGTCGAGGGTGCTGAAAGAGTTACTGCCGATCAGTTAGCTCTTTCAGCACCTTGGACAGTGACGGGCGTCGACTAGCCTCATCTCTATGATGGCGGCTGCGCGAAAATCACGCAGCCGCACATCATACACGGATGACACACGCAGCTGTCAAATGTTTTTTGTGCGCGCAAAACGCCGCGTTGTTTGCGCGCGCAAAAACGCAACGTTCGTCTGAATCTGCCCTAATACACATGAGGGCTTGATTTTTGCGGGACGAGTTGTAGTTTTTCGTAGCACCATTTATTGTGCCATATAATATACTAGGAAATGGGAAAAAATTTATTTGTGGGGTAGAAAATGAAAAAAACTGAGATTCCTCCATTGATTTTGCTGTTTTACGGAATTCACTGTGCAATTAAAACAACATGTTAACTTGATTCTGCGGGTCAATACGATTACAGCGATACCAAATATATATCGTTTTTTCTATATTTTACTACTTTTACAAGGAAAAAACGAACTGTGAAAAATAAAATGTATTTTGTGTCGCCAAATGGCAGGAGCCAGAACTTTTTTATTTTTCCGTGGATTAAGTGGTATGGGGGCTTATTTTTTGCGGGATAAGCTGTCGTTTTTAATGCAACCTCTTTCGGGGACATGAGAGGTTTTGATCACTTTTTATTCCATTTTTTGAGGGAGATGAAGTGACCAAAAAACAGCAATTCTGGCATTTTTATTTTTTTACGGCGCACACCGTGCGGCTTAAATAATGATATATTGTAATAGTTCAGACATTTCCGGACGCCGCAATACCAATTATGTTTATTTATTTCTTTTTTTTACAATGCTCTAGGGGGAAAATGGGAAAAAGGTTTTTTTTTTAACTTTTTTTATTTAGATTTTTTTTTTTGTATATAAAATAAAAATGTATTTAACTGATTTTTACTATTTTTATTAGTTTCCCTAGGGGACTTCAACCAGCAATCATTGGATCGCTTGCACTATATACTGCAATACTAATGTATTGCAGTATATCGTGAGTCTGACAGGCTGGAGGCAGCGCTAAATAGGAGCACAAAGATGGCGTTCCCCTGGGGCCTTTATTAGGCCCCCAGGCTGCCATAGCAACCATCGCCACCCCAAGATTGAATCAAGGGGTGAGCTGTTAGAGCGGGTCGCCTCCCACTTTCTATGCCGCGGTCTCTATTGACTGCGGCATTTAATGGGTTAAACGTGTGGGCTCGTTACTATGAACTGCCAGCTGTAACATACAACCGACACCCGCTTTGTATGGAGCGGACTCAGCCTGTGAGCCCGCCCCATAATTCCCCTACCTGGCTATGACGTAGCCATACGTCAAATGTCCTGGAAGGGGTTAATATCTTTTTGTATCAAAATACTAAGGGTATGTGCACACACAAAATAAAAAACGTCTGAAAATACAGAGCTGTTTTCAAGGGAAAACTGCTCCTGATTTCAGATGTTTTTTAATCAAAGTCGCATTTTTCACTGCGTTTTTAACAGCCATTTTTGGAGCTGTTTTTCTATGGAGTCAATGAAAAATGGCTCCAAAAACGGCTGAAGAAGTGATCTGCCCATTGATTTCAATGGAAAAACGGCGTTCTGTTCCAACGGGGCGTTTTTTTACACGGCTGTTTTTAGAAATGGCTGCATAAAAAAACGGCCGTGTAAAAAACGCCCCGTTGGAACAGAACGCCGTTTTTCCATTGAAATCAATGGGCAGATAATTGGAGGCGTTCTCACAAAAAATGGCTGAAAACACTCCCTTACTCCCTTACTCCCAGTGAATAGCTGGTGTGAAAAACACGAAAAGCCTGGCTAACCAAGCCCCGCTTAAGGACCCCAACTGTATCCTGTGTCAGGTGAGTTTCTCGTAGACATATTATTCTTGGAAGATAGTTCCTTAGCCGATTGCCGGACCAAAGCTTAAGCTTGTCCCTAAGTCCCAAAAATTTTATATTTTATATCATTTAACATAATAAGGTAAATGATGAAAAGAGATAATGTTTAACAACTGTAAAGTAATGTTCTTCTCTGATTTTGCTACTGAGATCCAAAAGAAAAGGTCTGCGTTATAGAGATAAAGAAAGAGTCGAGAGCTGCAGGGGTGCAATATGCACCAGGCAGGTCATATTAGTGCATATTGCACCCCTGCAGCTCTCGACTCTTTCTTTATCTCTATAACGCAGACCTTTTCTTCTGGATCTCAGTAGCAAAATCAGAGAAGAAAGTTACTTTACAGTTGTTAAACATTATCTATTTTTTCCCTCTGGCCTTCGGCAATAACAGCTCTTCATGTCTTGAGACCCCGGGAGGTCTGGGCTTCCCCTATACCCTATAAGCTCTATATACAAATATCACTCGAGAAAAATACTCTTTCCCAAACAAATCCAGGAACCAATTTGTAAAGGATCTGCCAGACACAGCTTCTGTGTCTACGCCCGTGGTTAATCAGTCTGCATCTGCTCCTAGGTCTGATAGAGTGACTCGATCTGCTACCACTCAGGCTGGTAGGCTGAGGAGCGGGAGAACCTATCACAGCCAGGCCAGACGGTTCTAGTTCCCGCTCTCGGTCTATTTATACCTTCATTTGCTGCTTGTCCTCTGCCTGTGATTCTCTCTTGTTTCCTGGCTCTGCTGTTCCTGCTATTACTATTGACCTCTGCTTTATATTGACCCTGGCTTCACTGACTACTCTCTTGCTCTGCGTTTGGTACCTCGTACACTCCTGGTTTGACTCGGCTCGTTCACTACTCTTGTTGCTCACGGTGTTGCCGTGGGCAACTGCCCCATTTCCCTTAGCCTCTGTGTACCCTTGTCTGTTTGTCTGTCGTGCACATATTGAGCGTAGGGACCGTCGCCCAGTTGTACGCCGTCGCCTAGGATGGGCCGTGCAAGTAGGCAGGGACTGAGTGGCGGGTAGATTAGGGCTCACCTGTCTGTCTCCCTACCCCGACATTACATAATCACAGGCCCATATACCTCTTCTACCCTGGTTCCTACACATCTATGGACCCCCTTGAGACCCTCAGCAATTGCAGGGTCTCTCCCTACAGATCCAAGACCTGGCTCAGAGGTGCAACCAGCGTGATGCTAACCAGGTAGTGCCATCCACCTCACCTCTTGAACCCCACCTCAAGTTGCCTGACCGGTTCTCAGGGGACCAGAAGACTTTTTTCTCCTTTCGGGAGAGTTGAAGGCTCTATTTCCGTCTAAGGCCCTACTCCTCAGGTTCTGAGAGCCAGCGAGTGGGTATAATTGTGTCCCGGCACCAGGACGGCCCCCAAGAATGGGCCTTATCCTTGGCTTCTGACGACCCTGAACTTTCCTCTGTTGACCTTTTTTTTTCTGCTCTCGGGCTGTCACAGGCACAGGGTATGTGGACCCACTAGGCCGCTCCGCCGTAGCGGGGAGGCAGCTGACCAGTTCACAGTCTAAGCAGAAATAAATGGTAGACAGTATGCTTGGGTACCTGAAATAGTCCGGGCGGTGGATGTGGCTTCAGCACGGATGGAGGCAGGTGCGGCAAGTGGTGAAAGACGTGGCGGGCAGTATCCGATGACACTTGACGTGGCAGATGGCACTTGACGTGGCAGATGGCACTTGACGTGGTAGATGGCACTTGACGTGGCAGATGGCACTTGACGTGGCAGAAGACACTTGACGTGGCAGATGGCACTTGATGTGGCAGATGGCACTTGAACGCGGGTAGGCACAGGAACAACACGGAATACAGGAACGGTAACAGGGCACGGGTAACAGCTGGAACGGGAGACACTAAGGAACCATTTGCGAGACAGACTGGGAAAGACCAACAACGCTCAGGCAAGGATTAGAAGGCCAGGGGCCTTCTTATAGACCAGGAAATCGTGGCAGTTGATGGTGATGACGATTTCCTAATTGCGCGCGCTGGCACTTTAAGGCCGGGCGCGAGCGTGCGCGCGCACCCTACGGGATCCAGCCGAACGGAGCGGAAGTGAGCGCTGGCATCTCCTAGGAGGGAGACGGAGGCCAGCGCTCACAGATCCATGGCTGCGGGCGTCGGGAGGTGAGTAAACCCGACGGCCCGCGGCCATGGGCGCTACAGTATCCCCCCTCTTACGTCCCCTCTTCTTGGGGCCAGAGTGAGAGAGGAACTTTTTAATAAGAGCAGGAGCACTGAGGTACTCTTCTGGCTCCCAGGACCTATCCTCAGGACCAAACCCAAATAGAAAGTCCTTCCTCCTACTCTCTTGCGGTCCAGGATCTCCTTTACCTCAAATACATCAGAAGGACCGCTGGGAGCAACTGTGGGACTAGAGGTCTTGCTGTAGCGGTTCAGGACCACTGGTTTCAGGAGGGACACATGGAAGGAGTTAGGGATTCTGAGGGTAGGAGGCAGCCGCAGCTTATAGGAGACAGGGTTAATTTGTTGCAGGACCTCGAAAGGACCAAGGAACCTGGGAGCGAACTTGTATGAGGGCACCCTCAAGCGAATGTTCCGAGAGGACAGCCAGACTTTAGTCCCCGGAAGACATTGAGGCGGCTCTCTTCTCCTAGTATCTGCCTTTCGCTTCATGCGTTCGACCGCCAGCAAAATAGAGGACCGGGTCTGTTGCCAGATTTGCAGGAAGTCCCCATATGCAGAGTCAGCAGCGGGTACCTGAGATGAAGTCGACACATGAAGAGGGACTCTGGGATGTTGACTGTGCACGATGTGAAACGGAGTGGAGGTGGTGGACTCACTTGTGTGGTTGTTGTATGAAAACTCCGCCCATGGAAGAAGCTGTACCCAGTTATCGTGCTGTGAAGAGATGAAGTGGCAGAGGTAATTTTCCATGACCTGGTTGATCCTCTCAACTTGCCCATTGGACTGGGGGTGATAGGCAGAGGAAAAGTCCAAACTCACATCCAGGAGTTTACAGAGGGCTCTCCAGAACATGGAGGTAAACTGAACCCCCCGGTCGGACACAATGTGAAGAGGCAAGCCATGCAAGCGGAAGATGTGCAGAATGAAGAGACTTGCCAGTCAAGGAGCAGAGGGTAGGCCGGTCAGCGGGATAAAATGTGCCATCTTAGAGAACCGGTTCACCACCACCCAGATGGTGTTGCATCCTGCTGAGAGAGGAAGGTCCGTGACGAAGTCCATAGCAATGTGCTGCCAGGGGGCACTGGGTACAGGCAGGGGTTGAAGCAGGCCGGCAGGCTTGCTGTGTGTCACTTTGTTGGAGGCACACACCGTGCAAGCAGAGACAAAGTCCAGAACATCCTTAGGTAGCGTGGGCCACCAGAAGTGACGAGCGACCAGGTCTTGGGTTTTACGGACACCAGTGTGCCCAGCCAGTTTAGAACAGTGTCCCCAGCGGAGAATTCTTTTTCGGTCTGCCAACCGAACAAAAGTTCTCCCCGGAGGGATATCTCTAAGCTGCAGAGGATTGGCGGTGACAACGCAGGATGGGTCTATGATCGTCTGAAGGGACTCCACCGTGTCTTCCGTCTCAAAAGATCTGGACAGGGCATCGGCCCTCACATTCTTGTCAGCGGGACGGTAGTGGAGCAGAAATTTGAAACGGGTGAAGAACAGTGACCACCTGGCTTGACGGGGATTCAGTCGTTGAGCAGACTGAAGGTAAGTAAGATTCTTGTGGTCGGTGAAGATCAGGATGGGGTGAGCAGCGCCCTCCAGAAGATGTCTCCACTCCTCCAGGGCCAATTTGATAGCCAGTAGCTCCCGATCGCCAATAGAATAGTTGCGCTCAGCAGAGGAAAACTGTAAAGGATCTGCCAGGCACTACGTCTGTGGATACTCCCAGGATTAATCAATCGACACCTGAGGCCAGACCTCTTAGACTGACACCGGCTCCCACCAATCAGGGTGGCAGGCTCAGGAGTGGGAGAGCCTATCGCGGCCTGGTCAGTCGGAGTTAGCTCCGCCCCTTGTCCATTTATACCTGCCGTTTTCTCTTCCTCATTGCTTGTGATTCTTCTTGGTTTCCTGGCCCCACTGCTGCCTTGCTCCAGCCTGCTTCTGCCGTGCTTCAGCCTTGCTTCAGTTCCCGCTTATCCTGCTTCGCTCTGCCCCCCGGCTTGCTTCCTGCTCCGTGCTCTGCGTTTGTATACTTCATTACATCCTGATCCTGACTGGCTCGTTCACCACTCCGTTTCCTCACGGTGTTCCGTGGGCTACTGCCCCTTCCCTTGCTTGTTCCCTGTTTGTATTCCCTTGCACTTAGTCAGCGTAGGGACCGCCGCCAAGTTGTACCCCGTTGCCTAGGGCGGGTCGTTGCAAGTAGGCAGGGACAGGGCGGTGGGTAGATTAGGGCTCACTTGTTCCCTTCACCTCCTTCCTGCCATAACATAATCACAAGCCCATACCTAGTCTACCATTTCTCCTACGCTGACGCTATCATGGACCCCCTTGAGACCCTGACCCAGCAGATGCAGGGCCTCTCCCTACAGGTCCAGGCCCTGGCTCAGAGGGTCAACCAGTCTGACGCTGCCATAGTAGTACCCCTCACCTCACCTCTAGAACCTGACCTCAAGTTACCTGACCGGTTCTCAGGGGACCGTAAGACTTTTCTCTCCTTCCGGGAGAGTTGCAGACTTTACTTTCGTCTAAAACCTCACTCCTCAGGTTCCGAGAACCAGCGGGTGGCAATCATTATATCCCGACTCCAGGAAGGGCCCCAAGAGTGGGCCTTCTCCTTGGCTCCTGACGCCCCTGAACTTTCCTCCGTTGATCGTTTTTCTCTGCCCTCGGACTCATTTACGACGAGACTGACAGAACTGCCTTAGCCGAGAGTCAGCTGGTGACCTTACGTCAGGGTAGGAGACCTGTTGAGGAATACTGTTCTGATTTTAGAAAGTGGTGCGTAGCTTCTCAGTGGAATGACCCTGCCCTAAAGTGCCAGTTTAGGTTAGGATTATCTGACGCCCTGAAGGATCTGCTTGTGACTCCCTAGACCAGGTTATGGCCATAGCAGTACGACTTGACCGTCGTCTCAGGGAACGTCAGCTTGAACGTTTCAGTGTTTTCCCCTCTAACTTCCCTGCGATTCCCCCCGAGGTCCCGTCTCCTCGCTCTTCCACGGAAGACTCGGAGGTACCTATGCAACTCGGGGCCTCCATGTCCCCTCGACAACGTAGAGAGTTCCGCAGGAAGAATGGTCTCTGCTTCTATTGTGGGGATGACAAGCATCAACTGAACACCTGTCCCAGGCGCAAGAATAAGCAGCCGGAAAACTTCCGCGCCTAAGTGATCATCGGGGAGGTCACTTGGGCGCACAGGTATTTCCCGTTAATATGAAACGCAATAACATTTTGCTTCCCTTTCAGGTCTCGTTTGCTGGCCGGTCTGCCACTGGCAGTGCCTTCGTGGATTCTGGCTCATCTGCTAATATCATGTCCGTGGAATTTGCTATGTCTCTAAAAATGCCTTTTATTGATTTGCCTTATCCTATCCCGGTAGTGGGTATCGACTCCACTCCTCTTGCTAATGGTTATTTTACTCAGCATACTCCTGTTTTTGAACTCCTTGTTGGCTCCATGCATTTGGAGTAGTGCTCTGTACGGTTGATGCAGGGATAATCGTCCGATTTGGTTTTAGGCCTTCCCTGGTTGCAGCTGCATAATCCCACGTTTGATTGGAATACTGGGGATCTCACCAAATGGGGTAGTGAATGCCTGACGTCATGTCTTTCGGTTAACTCTATTTCTCCCCGTGAGGAGGTAAACACGCTACCTGAGTTTGTTCAGGACTTCGCTGATGTTTTTTCTAAGGAGGCCTCCGAGGTGTTGCCCCCTCATAGAGATTACGATTGCGCCATCGATTTGGTACCAGGTGCTAAGCTTCCTAAGGGTAGGATATTTAATCTTTCATGTCCTGAACGTGAAGCCATGAGGGAGTATATCCAAGAATGCCTGGCCAAGGGTTTCATTCGCCCCTCGACTTCTCCTGTAGGTGCTGGCTTCTTCTTCGTGGGGAAGAAGGATGGTGGTCTTAGGCCGTGCATTGACTATCGGAACTTGAATAAGGTCACAGTAAGGAACCAGTATCCCCTTCCTTTGATTCCGGATCTTTTTAATCAGGTTCAGGGGGCCCAATGGTTCTCTAAGTTCGATCTACGGGGGGCGTATAACCTTATCCGCATCAAAGAGGGGGATGAGTGGAAGACTGCGTTCAACACGCCCGAAGGTCATTTCGAATACCTGGTCATGCCCTTTGGGTTGTGTAATGCCCCTGCTGTCTTCCAGAATTTTATTAATGAAATTCTGAGAGATTACCTGGGAAATTTTCTTGTAGTGTACCTTGATGACATACTGGTGTTTTCCAAGGACTGGTCCTCCCACGTGGAGCATGTCAGGAAGGTCCTCCAGGTCCTCCGGGAAAATAATCTGTTTGCGAAAACCGAAAAATGTGTGTTTGGGGTACAGGAGATACCATTTTTGGGTCAAATCCTCACTCCTCATGAATTCCGCATGGACCCTGCCAAGGTTCAGGCTGTGGCGGAATGGGTCCAACCTGCCTCCCTGAAGCGCTACAGTGTTTTTTGGGGTTCGCTAACTATTACAGGAGATTTATTGCCAACTTCTCGGTCGTCGCTAAGCCTCTTACGGATCTCACTCGCAAGGGTGCTGATGTCCTCCACTGGCCTCCTGAGGCCGTCCAGGCTTTTGAGACCCTCAAGAAGCGCTTTATCTCGGCCCCTGTGCTGGTTCAGCCCAACCAAAGGGAGCCATTTATTGTGGAGGTTGACGCGTCCGAGGTGGGAGCGGGGGCCGTCTTGTCCCAGGGTACCAGCTCCCTCACCCATCTCCGCCCCTGTGCTTACTTCTCTAGGAAGTTTTCGCCCACGGAGAGTAACTATGATATTGGCAACCGCAAACTTTTAGCCATTAAATGGGCTTTTGAAGAGTGGCGTCACTTCCTGGAGGGGGCCAGACACCAGGTAACGGTCCTTACTGACCACAAGAATCTGGTTTTCCTAGAATCTGCCCGGAGGCTTAATCCTAGACAAGCTCGATGGGCGCTATTCTTTATACCTGCCGTTTTCTCTTCCTCATTGCTTGTGATTCTTCTTGGTTTCCTGGCCCCACTGCTGCCTTGCTCCAGCCTGCTTCTGCCGTGCTTCAGCCTTGCTTCAGTTCCCGCTTATCCTGCTTCGCTCTGCCCCCTGGCTTGCTTCCTGCTCCATGCTCTGCGTTTGTATACTTCATTACATCCTGATCCTGACTGGCTCGTTCACCACTCCATTTCCTCACGGTGTTCCGTGGGCTACTGCCCCTTCCCTTGCTTGTTCCCTGTTTGTATTCCCTTGCACTTAGTCAGCGTAGGGACCGCCACAAAGTTGTACCCCGTCGCCTAGGGCGGGTCGTTGCAAGTAGGCAGGGACAGGGCGGTGGGTAGATTAGGGCTCACTTGTTCCCTTCACCTCCTTCATGCCATAACAAAAACAGTCTTGAGTAGTAGCCACATACTACTGCCTTTCTTTTGGAGCTCCTCTGGAACAGAAGTGTGCCTGCACCAACAGAGGAAGCATCCACTTCCAGTGAAAACTGCCGAGATACGTCAGGGTGATGGAGGATTGAAGCTGAGGTGAAGGCTTTCTTGAGGCTAATGAATGCGGACTCTGCCTCTGGAGTCCACACCTTGGCGTTCACACCCTTCTTGGTAAGGGTATAGATGGGGGCCGTCAGAGAAGAAAAGTTCGGAATAAACTGCCGGTAGAAATTGGCGAAACCCAGGAACCGCTGTATGGCCCTTAGGCCTTGAGGACGTGGCCATTCCAGGCCAGACTTTAGCTTCTCAGGGTCCATCTTAAGGCCTTGATCCGAGATGACATAGCCCAAGAAGGGCAAAGACCTCTTTTCAAAGGTGCATTTCTCTAACTTGGCATACAAGCGATTCTCTCTTAGTCGCAGAAGAACTTGACGAACATGCCTCCGATGGGTCATCAGATCTGGGGAGAAAATTAGAATATCATCGAGATAAACTACAACACACGTATAGAGGAGATCTCGGAAGATGTCATTAACGAACTCCTGAAATACTGCGGGAGCGTTACACAGTCCGAAGGGCATCACTAGGTATTCGTAGTGCCCATCGCGGGTGTTAAATGGCGTCTTCCATTCGTCACCCCGGCGAATCCGTATTAGATTATAGGCCCCCCGCAGATCTAGCTTGGAAAAGTTTTTGGCTCCTCGTATGCGATCAAACAGCTCGGAAATGAGTGGCAATGGGTACTTGTTCTTAACCGTGATCTGATTGAGACCACGGTAATCAATGCAGGGTCGGAGAGATCCATCTCTCTTTTTAACGAAGAAGAATCCTGCCCCGGCCGGGGAGGAAGATTTTCAAATAAAACCCCTCTCCAAGTTCTCCTTGATATAGGCTGACATCGATAAAGTCTCTGGCAAGGAGGGAGGATATACTCGTCCACGGGGAAGAGAAGCATTGGGAACCAGTTCAATGGGACAGTCGTAATTCCGATGTGGAGGCAACGTCTCAGCCTCTCGTTTGCAAAAGACATCCGCAAAACTGGCATACTGAGAAGGTAGATCGGAGAGTGACTGAGGCAGAGGGGGCACAACAGGACGGACTTGTGACAGGCAATGGCTATGGCATCTGGAACCCCATTGAAGAACCTCTCCAGAACTCCAGTCGAGTGTCGGGGCGTGTAGACGGAGCCATGGCAGACCCAGCAGGACAGGATTGATAGCCTTGGGTAGTACCATGAACGAGATCTGTTCCGAGTGAAGTGCTCCGACCCGTAGTGTCAACGGCTCAGTGATGAGCATGATCGGATCAGGCAACGGTAGACCATTCACAGTAGCAACTGCCAGGGGTCTCTCCAGACGGACTGTGGGTAGTTGAAACCGGTCCACTAGATCCTGGTGGATAAAATTAGCAGCCGCTCCAGAGTCAAGATAGGCGGAGGAAGGATGTGATGCCTGTCCGGGGACGATGGCCACAGGTATCGACAATTTGGAAGAGGTTTTAACGTTTGGAGACGTTCCACCTAGAGTTGCCTCTCCAATCAACCCTAGGTACTGGAGTTTCCCGGTTTATGTGAGCATTGGCGCACAAAATGACCCTTGAGGCCACAATACATACAAAGTCCAGAGGAGCATCTGCGCTGCTTCTCCTGTTCAGATAACCGGACTCTGTCTACCTGCATGGGTTCCTCAGGTAGCGCACTAGGAGTGGACAATAGTGGTCTCTGGGCAGAGGGTGCTGGTCTGTGGGCCCGGCTCTCCTGACGAACCTCTTGAGAGCGCTCCAGGATTCTCATGTCAACCCGGGTGGCTAACAGGATGAGGGCATCCAAGGTAGAAGGAAGGTCGCGGGCTGCCAGTTCGTCCTTGATGTGAGAGGACAGTCCCTGCCAGAAGGTCGCCACCAGTGCCTCATTGTTCCATGCCAGCTCGGCTGCTAGGGTACGGAAGGAGATAGCATACTCCCCTACTGTGGAGCCCTCTTGCTTGAGGGTCAGCAGAGTAGCTGCGGCAGAGGATGTTCGACCCGGCTCCTCGAACACGGCACGAAAGGACTGCAGGAACAAGGCTAGGTCCGCGGATACAGGTCCTTGTTGCTCCAAGATTGGGTTTGCCCATGCGAGGGCCTTGCCAGCGAGGAGGGAGATAATAAATGCCACTTTGGCCTCCTCGGAGGGGAAGAGATGAGGCCGTAGCCTAAAATGCACCGTGCATTGGTTGAGAAATCCTCTACATGCTCTGGGGTCACTGTCGTAGCGGGGAGGAAGAGGCAGAGGAACTGAGGATCCGGAACAAACAGGGGGAGCTACAGGCAGTGGCACGGCAACAGCTTCAGGGGGAAGAACCGGGGGTGGAACAGCGAGTAGATCCAGGCGGACCAGGATAGAATTCACCGCCTCAAGGAGTTGATCCTGACGAGTGCGTAGGTCCTGCATCTCTGTCTGAATCTTCTGTACTGGTGTCTTGGGCTGGCCAGCGGGTTCCATGGCCTGAGCGTACTGTCACGGCCACAGGGTATGTGGACCCACTAGGCTGCTCCGCCGTAGCGGGGAGGCAGCTGACCAGGTCACAGTCTAAGCAGAAGTAAATGGTAGACAGTATGCTTGGGTACCTGAAATAGTCCGGGCGGTGGCTGTGGCTTCAGCACGGATGGAGGCAGGTGCGGCAAGTGGCGCCAGACGTGGCGGGCAGTATCCGATGACACTTGACGTGGCAGATGGCACTTGACGTTGCAGATGGCACTTGACGTGGCAGAAGACACTTGACGTGGCAGATGCCACTTGACGTGGCAGATGGCACTTGACGTGGCAGATGACACTTGAACGCGGGTAGGCACAGGAACAACACGGAATACAGGAACGGTAACAGGGCACAGGTAACAGCTGGAACGGGAGACACTAAGGAACCATTTGCGAGACAGACTGGGAAAGACTAACAACGCTCAGGCAAGGATTAGAGGGCCAGGGGCCTTCTTATAGACCAGGAAATCGTGGCAGTTGATGGTGATGACGATTTCCTAATTGCGCGCGCTGGCCCTACGGGATCCAGCCGAACGTAGCGGAAGTGAGCGCTGGCATCTCCTAGGAGGGAGACGGAGGCCAGCGCTCACAGATCCATGGCTGCGGGCATCGGGAGGTGAGTAAACCCGACGGCCCGCGGCCATGGGCGCTACACAGGCTCATCTATGACGAGACTGACAAGACTGCCTTTGCCGAGAGTCAGCTGGTGACCTTACGTCAGGGTAAGAGACCCGTTGAGGAGTACTATTCTGACTTTAGGAAGTGGTGTGTAGCTTCTCGGTGGAATGACCCTGCCTTGAGGTGCCACTTTAGATTGGGTCTGTCGAACACCCTGAAATACCTATTAAATAGCTATCCCTCTTCTGACTCTCTAGATCAGGTTATGGCTTAAGCGGTACGTCTTGACCGACGTCTCAGCGAACGACGACTTGAACGTTTTTCTGCCTTCTACTCTGGCTCCCCCATGATGGCTCCCGATGTTCCATGGCTTCGTTCTTCCACGGAAAACTCGGATGAACCAATGCAACTCGGGGCCTCCGTGTCTCCCCAACAATGTAGAGAGCTCTGAAGGAAGAATGGTCTCTGCTTCTACTGTGGGGATGACAAGTATCAAGTGAACAACTGTCCTAGGCGTAAGAATAAGCAGCCGGAAAACTTCCGCGCCTAAGTGACCATCGGGGAGGTCGGTTGGGCGCACAGGTATTTCCCGTAAATATGAAACCTAATAAGATCTTGCTTCTCTTTCAGGTCTCTTTTGAGGGTAGGTCTGCCACCGGCAGTGCCTTCGTGGATTCAGGCTAATATTATGTCTGTGGAATTTGCTATGTCTCTAGCTATGCCATTGATTGATTTGCCTAAACCTGTCCCGGCAGTGGATATCGACTCCACTCCACTTGCTAATTGTTATGTTACACAGCATACCCCTGATTTTGAACTCATTGTTGGCTCCATTCATTTGGAGCAGTGTTCTGTACTGGTGATGCAGGGATTATCGTCCGATTTGGTTTTAGGCCTTCCCTGGTTGCAGATGCATAATCCCACGTTTAACAGGAATATTGGGGTTCTTACTAAATGGGGTAATGAATGCATGACGTCCTGTTTTTCTGTTAATTTTATTTCTCTCCCTGAGGAGGTGAACACTCTACCTGAGCTTATTCAGGACTTCGCTGATGTTTTTTCTAAAAAAGGCCTCCGAAGTGTTACCTCCTCATAGAGAATACGATTGCGCAATCGATTTGGTACCAGGAGCTAAGCTCCCTAAGGGTAGGATATTTAATCTCTCTTGCCCCAAACGTGAGGCCATGAGAGAATATAACCAGGAAAGACTGGCCAAGGGTTACATTCGCCCCTCTACTTCTCAGGTAGGTACTGGCATCTTCTTCGTAGGGAAGAAGGATGGTGGTTTTAGGCCGTGCATCGATTACCGAAACTTGAATAAGGTCACTGTAAGGAACAAGTATCCCCTTCCTTTGATTCCTGATCTCTTCAATCAGGTTCAAGGGGCCCAATTGTTCTCTAAGTTTGATCTTCGGGGGGCTTATAACCTTATCCGAATCAGAGAAGGGGATGACTGGAAGACTGTGTTTAACACGCCCGAAGGTCATTTCGAATACCTCGTCATGTCCTTTGGGTTGTGTAATGCTCCCGCGGTCTTCGAGAATTTCATAAATGAGATTTTAAGAGACTACCTGGGGGTATTTCTTGGAGTGTACCTTGATGACATACTTGTGTTTTCTAAGGACTGGTCCTCCCATATTGAGCATGTCAGGAAGGTGCTCCAGGTCCTTCGGGAAAATAAACTGTTTGCGAAGACCGAAAAATATGTGTTTGGGGTGCAGGAGATACCATTTTTGGGTCAAATCCTCACTCCTCATGAATTCCGCATGGACCCTTCCAAGATTCAGACTGTGGCTTAATGGGTACAACCTGCCTCCCTGAAGGCGTTACATTGCTTCCTGGGGTTTTCTAATTATTACAGGAGGATTATTGCTAACTTCTCGGTCATCGCTAAGCCTCTTACGGCTCTTACTCGCAAAGGTGCTGATCTCCTCCACTGGCCTCCGGAGGCGGTCCAGGCTTTTGAGATCCTTAAGAAGTGCTTTATCTCTGCCCCAGTGCTGATTCAGCCTAACCAAATGGAGCCATTTATCGTGGAGGTTGACGCCTCCGAGGTGGGAGTGGGTGCTGTCTTGTACCAGGTCCCTCACCCATCTCCGTCCCTTTGCCTACTTCTCCAGGAAGTTCTCGCCCACTGAGAGTAACTATGACGTGGGCAACCACGAACTCTTAGCCATTAAATGGGCATTTGAAGAGTGGCGAAACTTCCTGGAGGGGGCTTAGCACCAGGTAACGGTCCTTACCGACCACAAGAATCTGGTTTTCCTAGAATCTGCCTGGAGGCTAAACCCGAGACAAGCTCGATGGGCGTTGTTTTTTTACTAGGTTCAACTTTGTGGTCACCTATAGGGCTGGGTCTAAAAATATTAAAGCTGATGCTTCGGAGGAAGATCCTGCTTGTGTTTTGCCCCCAGGTATAATCATATCCTCTATTGATTCTGACTTAGTCTCCGAAATTGCGGCTGGTCAAGGTTCAGCTCCCGGGAAGCTTCCTGAGAACAAGTTGTTTGTTCCCCTGCAATTCCGGCTAAGCGTACTCAGGAAAATCATGACTCTGCACTATCTGGCCATCCAGGCATCATGGGTACCAAGCACCTCATTGCTAGAAACTATTGGTGGCCTGGGTTGCCTAAAGACGTTAAGGCCTACGTTGCCGCTTGTGAAATTTGTGCTAGGTCCAAGACTCCCAGGTCCCGACCAGCGGGCTTACTATGTTCTTTGCCCATTCCCCAGAGACCTTGAACCCATATCTCCATGGATTTTATCACCGATCTGCCTCCATCTCAAGGCAAGTCGGTGGTATGGGTTGTAGTAGACCGCTTCAGTAAGATGTGCCCCTTTGTGCCCCTCAAGAAACTACCCAATGCCAAGACGTTAGCTACCTTGTATGTCAAACACATCCTGCGTCTCTTTGGGGTTCCTGTCAATATTGTTTCTGACAGAGGGTTACAATTTGTTTCATTGTTTTGGAGAGCTTTCTGTAAAAAGTTGGAGATTGATCTGTCCTTCTCCTCGGCCTTCCATCCTGAAACTATTGGCCAAACTTAGAGGACTAATTAGTCTCTAGAACAATATTTAAGGTGTTTTATCTCTGACTGTCAATATGATTGGGTCTCCTTCATTCCCCTCGCTGAATTTTCCCTTAATAACTGGGTCAGTAACTCGTCAGGGGTCTCCCCCTTTTTCTGTAACTTTGGGTTTAATCCACGGTTCTCCTCCGTTTCACCTGGTGGTTCCAACAATCCCGAGGTAGATGTCGTTCATCAGGAACTGTGCACAGTCTGGGCCCAGGTTCAGAAGAACCTAGAGGCGTCCCAGAGCATACAAAAGACTCAGGCAGATAAAAGACGTTCTACTAACCCCTTGTTTGTGGTCAGGGATCTGGTGTGGCTGTCTTCAAAATATTTGCACCTTAAAGTTCCGTCCAAAAAATTTGCTCCCCGGTTTATAGGGCCGTACAAGGTCACTGATGTCCTTAACCCTGTCTCTTTCCGGCTGGAGTTACACCCATCTTTTCAAATACACAACGTGTTTCACGCCTCCCTCCTGAAACGCTGCTCCCCGTCCTTGGCTACCTCGAGGAAACCTCCGTTCCCTGTTCTCACCCCTGAAGGGGTAGAATTCGAGGTGGCCAAGATTGTGGACAGCAGGATGGTCCAAGGCTCCCTCCAGTACCTGGTCCATTGGAGAGGATACGGGCCTGAGGAAAGGACTTGAGTACCTGCCCGTGATGTTGACGCTGGGGTATTGCTCAGGAGGTTCCATCTTCGGTTCCCCAATAAGCCAGGTCAACCTAGGAAGGGTCCAGTGGCCCCTCATAAAAGTGGGGGGTACTGTAAAGGATCTGCCAGACACAGCTTCTTTGTCAACGCCCGTGGTTAATCAGTCTGCATCTGTGCCTAGGTCTGATAGAGTGACTCGATCTGCTACCACTCAGGCTGGTAGGCTGAGGAGTGGGAGAACCTATCACAGTCTGGCCAGATGGTTTTAGCTCCCGCCCTCGGTGTATTTATACCTTCAGTTGTTGCTTGTCCTTTGCCTGTGATTTTCCTATTTTTCGGGCTCTGCTGTTCCTGCTATTACTATTTACCTTGCTTCATTTTGACCCTGGCTTTACTGACTACGCTCCTGCTCTGCATTTGGTACCTCGTACACTCCTGGTTTGACTCGGCTCATTCTCTACTCTTGCTGTTCACGGTTTTTGCCGTGGGCAACTGCACCATTTCCCTTAGCTTCTGTGTACCCTTGTCTGTCTGTCGTGCACATATTGAGCGTAGGGACCGTCGCCCATTTGTACGCCGTCGCATAGGACGGGCCGTGCAAGTAGGCAGGGACTGAGTGGCGGGTATATTAGGGCTCACCTGTCTGTCTCCCTACACCGACATTACACAATTTGACACAAATTTAGCAGGATCAACCCCCACAACACCATCTGGAAGTCCAACTATCCTGATATTCTCACTACTCTCACGGATCTCCAGATCAATAACTTTTTCAACCCAGGTTTTCCTTTGATAACACATTATTGGCATCTTCCACCAAACTTATTCTGCCTTCTGCCTCTTCCAACCGACTCCAGATTTACCCAAAGTCGCTTCTCAGAAAATAAATTTCTGTTTTAACCATTCCCATCTGGTTAGACACTTCTTTTATAGCCACGCAGCACTGGGCAAACTGACTTGAAATGTCTTTAAGAGTGGGTTCCACCCCACGCTGCACCTCCTTCCTGGGCTCAGAGCTAATATTGTCCTCGGATGCATCACCCCCTCCTTCTGATAAATCGGTACCAGTTCTCCACGATTGGTGCGGGTTAAATGCAATTTTACATTTTACCAAAATATTCATATTTACTTGCATGAACTGTATTTATTTTTTTGCTTTTTGTGCTCACGCTGCCTCCCGGCCACTTACTGATTACATGGTCGGGAGTTACGGAAACAGCGTAACTCGCGGAGGTACCCTTTTTCAGTAACTCCCATAGAACTGAATCGTAGTTACAGAAACAGCGTAGCTCGCAGGCTACGCTGTTTCCCTATCTCCCGATCATCTAATCAGGAAGTGTCCGGGAGGCAGCGTGAGCACAAAAAGCTAGAACGGGGATTAGGGGGCCGCGTTCTAGAGATAGGTGCGTGTCCCAGAGCTGGGGCCCCGTATCTATCTGACATTTATGACATATTGTCACGGTGGGTGTGTGAACCCACTGGGCCGTACCGCCGTAGCGGGATAGCAGCTGGCCAAACAGGATACCAAGGCAAAGTCAATAGTTCGAATTAAGGGTACCTGTGGCAATACAGACAGTAGCGATGGCAGGCTCGGATGGGACCTTGGCAGCAGGCAGATAACAGGCGCGGTGAAATACAGCAGGCATAGTATATGACACAACACAACTCCAACTCTCTACGGCACAGGAACAAGTTAGCAAGGGGTACAGGATAGAGGTAGCAGGAACGAGAACACTGGGAATTGGAAAACACGAAGGGACCATTTGCAAAGACTAAACACAACAACGCTCAGGCAATGAAGGAAGGGACAGGGCCCTTCTTATAGTCCAGGGTGATCATGGGAGCAATCAGTCAATCTAAAACATGTGTGTGCTCTAACCCATTAAGGCCGGGAATGAGCTCGAGCGGGCACCCTAGTGGTCACTGAAGGACAGGAAGGCCGCATGTGCTGGCATCTCTGGGGAGGAAGACATCTGCAGTATGACAGGAGTCTGTGACCACGGACGTTATTCATATCCTGTGGATATGTCATAAATGTCCTGTAACGTTTATGGCCGCGGCCCATCGTCCCGACTTACCCCTCGACGGCCATGGCCATGGACTCCTGACTTGTGTGCAGCGTCATCCTCCTGTGAAGTGCCGGCAGTCACTTCCGGAAGACGAGGGCGCGTGTGCCCACACGTGCATGCTCTTAAAGGGCCAGTGCGCGCATATTGCAGGAAGTCTGCAATCTAGCCCAGGATGCTCTGGGCTATAAAAAGGGCTCTGCCTTCTTGCTCTTTACCAGAGCGTTATTTGTTACCCGAAGTTTGTCGTGCTAATGGTCTCCTAGTGTCTTCCAGTTTCCCAGTGTACCCTGTTCCTGTATCCTGTTTCCGTGCTACTCTGTTCTAAGTGCCGTGCTGAGTTGTTGCCAGATTGGACTGCGTTCCACGCCTGTTTCGCTACACCACAGCTGACGTCTACCCGCTGCCTGGTCCCAGTTGGGCCCGCCTTTCTACTGTCTACGATGCCTCAGGTATCCTCTCTGAACTATTGACTCTGTACTTTACCTGTTTGGCCAGCTGCCGGCCCGCTTCGCGGTACGGCCCAGTGGGTCCACACCCCGCATTGTGACAGTACGCTCTGGCCATCGACTCTGCTGGTCAATTCTAAGGCTTGGCACCCTCCCAAGCCATGCAGGCGGACCTGTTGGATCTCCGAGCTAGACAAGATCAACTCCTTGTGGCAGTGGACACTATGGCACAGCAGCTAGGGACGCTAGTTACTTCTCTTCCTGTTCCTATGCAAAATCCTCTGGTCGATCCTCCTGCTACACCTCCTGGCAGTTCCGGCTTGGATCCTCAGTTCTCGCTGCCATTGCCCTCTCGATTCTACGGAGACGCCGGTACGTGTCGGGGGTTTCTGAACCAATGCTATATTCATTTTACCCTGCACGCCCGAGCATATCCGTCGGACGGAACCAAGATCGCATTCATCATGTCTCTACTTGCCGGCAAGGCCCTGACGTAGGCTAACCCTATCTGGGAACATCAGGGTCCCGAGACCAAAGACTTTCAAGGATTTGTGCGTGTTATTCCGGACTGTTTTCAAGGAACCAGGGCGAGTCTCGTCGGCAGCCACAGTCATCTTCAACCTTCGCCAAGAGGACACCTCTGTGGGCGAATATACCACCTAGTTCTGGCAGGAGAGCTATCCTGGAACAATGAGGCCTTGGTGGCATCCTATTGGCATGGTCGGTCGTCCGAGATTAAGGACGAACTGGCCGCTTGAGTTCTGCCACCTGCCTTGGATGACTTGATTCTGCTCGCCACTCAGGTAGACATAAGGCTGAGGGACAGCAAAACGGACAAGGAGGCAGCACTTCAAAAATTCAGAAAACCTTTAATCACCCGTGCAACGTTTCAATCCCTCAGGACCTTTCTCAAGCATGCTTGAGAAAGGTCCTGAGGGATTGAAACATTGCACGGGTGATTAAAGGTTTTCTGCATTTTTGAAGTGCTGCCTCCTTGTCCGTTTTTCTGTCTGATATTGTAGACCTTGGACCGGGTTCTGAAGAGGCGTGCACCGCTTTGGCAGTTCTGTGCTGTGGTATTTCTCTACATAAGGCTGAGGGAGAGATCTCATGAAGTTCGTCAGTAAAGAAGGCTTCCTAGACTGGCGTCCAACTTCCAGCAACCCCTCTTGCCGGTGTCTATTGCTTTTCCCGAGGTTCCGATGCAAGTGGACCGGCTAAAATTGTCGTTTCAGGAGAAACAGCGCAGGCGCACCTCTGGACTCTGTTTATATTGTGGCCCCGCTGGCCATGTCGTGCGTCTGTGCCCACAAAAGCCAAAAAACCCCAGCGCCTAGGTTTGGTTGGAGAGACAACCCTGGGCGTCACTGCATCTAATCGCGAACTCTCTTCCAAACTGTTCATTCCCATGACCATCATTGCTGGCGAGAGGCCCCACCCGGTCTCCGCCTACCTGGACTCTGGCTCTGCTGCCAATTTCATCTGCCAGGACCTGGTGGACCTTCTTCAGTTGCCTACTGTCCTGCTAGAAAGGCCGTTGATCGTTGCCTCGGTGGATGGACTGCCATAGCCTGACACAGTTGTGTCTGTAACCAAGCCGTTGAGACTTCAAGTAGGAGTTCTTCATGCTGAGCTCATCTCCCTGTTTGTCCTGTCCAAGGCCGTCAATCCCGTGCTGCTGGGTTTGCCTTGGCTCTGTCTGCACGTCCCAGTCGTGGATTGGAACACTGGAGAGGTTCTCCAGTGGGGGCCGAAGTGTCAAGACTGCTGTCTGGGCCATGTCCAGTCACCACAGCCTTCTCCGCATCAGTCATTGGCAGGGCTGCCTTCTTGTTTCGCCATATTCTTCGATGTCTTCAATAAAAATGAAGCTGAGACCTTGCCGCCACATGATTGTCCGATCGACCTGGTTCCTGAGTCGTCCCCTCCTCGTGGTAGAGTGTACCCCCTCTCCTTGCTAGAGACCCAGTCTATGTCGGCCTACATTGAGGAGAAGCTGGAGAGGGGATTCATTCGTAAATCCTCATCCCCGGCCGGAGCGGGGTTCTTCTTTGTGAAGAAGAAAGATCGATCGCTACGACCTTGCACTGACTACCGAGGTCTGAATCAGATCTCAGTGAAGAATTTGATTCGGATTAGTCGAGGTGACGAGTGGAATACTGCTTTTAATACACGTGATGGGCACTACGAATATCTAGTTATGCCCTTTGGCCTGTGTAACGCCCCCGCAGTATTTCAAGAATTTGTCAATGACATTTTTAGTGATCTCCTTTATGTTTGTGTTGTGGTGTATCTTGATGTCATTTTGATTTTTTTCCCCATATCCAGTAACTCATCAAAGTCATGTCCGTCAGGTGTTGCTTCAACCTAAGGGAGAACGCCTTTATGCCAAGCTGAAGAAGTGTGTGGTTGAGAAGAAGTCTCTATCCTTCCTGGGCTACATCATCTCTGATCAGGGCCTCAAGGAGAACCCCCAGAAGGTAAAGGCTGTCCTAGGGTGGCCACGCCCCTAAGACTTAAGGGCCGTACAACGCTTCCTAGGATTTGCCAAATTCTACCGGCTGTTCATCCCCAACTTCTCATCTTTGACTGCTCCTATCTCCACCCTCACTAAAAAGGGTATAAACGCCAAAAAATGGACTCCGGAGGCAGAAGCCACTTTTGAATCCTTAAAGAAAGCCTTCAGGTCAGTCTCTATTCTTCACCACCCTGATATATCCCTACAGTTTTCGTTAGAGGTGGACACTTCCTCTGTCGGTGCTGGTGCACTGTTGTTCCAGAGAGGTTTGAAAGTCAAGGCTGTGGTGTGTGGCTACTATTCCAAGCTGTTTTCCTCCACAGAACGCAACTACTCGATTGGAGATCGGAAGTTACTGGCCATCAAACTGGCTCTGCAGGAGTTGAGACATCTACTGGAGGGCGCGGTTTATCCTATCCTGGTCTTCACGGATCACAAGAACTTGACCTACCTACAGACGGCCCAGCGATTGAATCCTCGTCAAGCCAGGTGGTCGTTGCTCTTTGCTCGGTTCTGGTTTGCACTCCACTACCGACCTGCCGACAAGAATGTGAGGGCGGACGCCTTGTCTTGTCTAGGTCTTTTGAAACTGAAGACACTGTGGAGTCCCCACAGAATATTATTGATCCGTCCTGCATCTTCTCTGTGAATTCCCTGCAAGTTAAAGACATTCCTCCGGGAAGAACTTTTGTGCGTCTGGCAGACAGAGGAAGAATTTTTGTGTATCACTGTTCTAAGCTGGCTGGTCACGCGGGTGCTCGTAAGACTCAAGATCTAATCACCCATCAGTTCTGGTGGCCCACACTACCCAGAGACGTTATTGACTTTGTCTCCTCATGCACGGTGTGCGCAGCAAATAAAGTCGCCCACTCCAGACCTGCTGGTCTGCTCCAACCACTGCCTGTGCCCGTTGCTCCCTGGCAGCATGTTGCAATGGACTTTGTCACAGATCTTCCTCCTTCTGTGGGTTGCAGTGTAATCTGGGAGGTGGTGGACTGATTTTCTAAGATAGCTAATTTCGTTCCCTTGACTGGTCTGCCTTCTGCTGCTCGACTGGCTGACATCTTCATACAACACATCTTCCGTCTGCACGGACTGCCTCTGTATATTGTCTCGGACCGAGGGGTCCAGTTCACCTCTAAGTTTTCTAGAGCACTCTGCGGTCTCGTCAGTGTAGAGTTGGACTTTTCTTCGGCCTATCATTCACAATCCAATGGGCAAGTCGAGAGGGTTAACCAGATTATGGAGAACTAGCTACGTCACTTTGTTTCCAGACAACATGATGACTGGGTACAGTTGCTTCCGTGGGCTGAGTTCTCCTATATTAACCATACTAGTGAGTCCACCACCTCCAGCCCGTTCTTCATCATCTATGGCCAACATCTTCGTATAGCTCTTCCTGTCTCTACTATGTCCCAGGTGCCTGCGGCTGACTCGACCTTCAGAGACTTTCTACAGATATGGCAACAGACCCGTTCTTCTATCCTACTGGCGGTGGACCGCATGAAGTGAAAGGCAGATACAAGAAGACGGGATCCTCGGCAGTTTCTTCCAGGGACTACAGTCTGGTTGTCTTCAAGGAATATCCATCTGACGGTGCCGTCCTGCAAATTTGCTCCTAGGTTCCTCGGACCCTTTGAAATCCTGTGACAGATCAACCCGGTATCTTACAAGCTGCAGCTGCACCCTACCCTCAAGATTCCTAATTCCTTCCATGTTTCCTTGCTGAAGCCCGTGGTCCTGAACCGCTACTCCAGGACTCTTAGTTCCGCAGTGGTCCCTGGCGGCTCATCTGGGACTTTTGAAGTAAGGGAGATTCTGGCAACCAAGAAGGTGGGAGGAAGGACATTTTCTTTAGTGGATTGGAAGGGGTTCGGTCCAGAAGAGAGATCTTGGACCTGTTTCGCTACACGACAGCTGACGTCTACATGCTGCCTGTTCCCAGTTGTGCCTGCCTTTCTACTGTCTACGTTGCCTCAGGTGTCCTCTCTGAACTATTGACTGTGTACTTTACCTGTTTGGCCAGATGCGGGCCCGCTACGCGGTACAGCCCAGTGGGACCACACCCCGCATCGTGACATGTCCTTCATGGGAAAACCCCTTCAAAGGGGTTGTCAACGGGTGTCCATGTAAAGAATGGATATCAATTCAACTCTAAACCACGGTGTCTTAATATTTATTTACTGGAGCCTCACCAGTCAGAACTCAGTAATGCCTTATGTTAAAATAAGCACAAAAAGATTCCAATATGTTACAAAACCAAAGATTGGTGCAACCATAGAAAGTGCAACATACAGTATAATCCCTTGTATTAAAATTGATTGCCATCTGCTCCTCACAAGCAATTGGGGGCACCTCACCAGTGGGACATACCTTATTGTCTTAAAGGGAATGTGTTGCCAGCAAAACATGTTTTTTTTTTTTTAATTAAACATTTAGTGTGTAGGTGATTAAACATTGTTCAAATTTTTTTATTTTTTTTCACGAGTCAGGAAATATTATAAATTAGATTCTAATTTATAATATTTCCCATTGCTGGTCACTAGATGGAGCTATTCCCAAAATTGCAGCATTGCATGTGGTAAAGCAACCACATTGCTTTTTGCTGCAAAATTTGGAAAAAAGCACTCGCTCTAGTGAGCTCTGAGAATCCCCCCCTCCTTTATCCTGGCTAGTGCCGGGATAAACGAGGGGATTGAACGGTCTAACCTCCTACACTGTGTGTCGCCATTTTTTTAGCTAACACACAGTGTAGTAGGTTTACATACAGTAGTAAACACACACAAACACGAACATACATAGAAATCTCTTACCTGCTCCTGCCGCCGCGGCTCCCTCCGGGCCCGTCCGCTCCGTCTGCTGCCGCTGGTCCAACTGCACAAGTCCGGAAGCCGCGACCGGAAGTAGTAATCTTACTGTCCGGCCGCGACTTCCGGTCCACAGGAAAATGGCGCCGGACGGCGCGCATTTCAAATTGGACTGTGTGGGAGCGGCGCATGCGCAGTTCCCACACAGACGGCGTACACAGAAGTGGATGGAATGGGCCCCGTTCGCAGTCCCTATGGGACTGTGGCTGCCGTATTCCATGTCTGTATGTGTCGTTAATCGACACATACAGAAATGGAAAAAAAATGGCAGCCCCCATAGGGAAGAAAAAGTGAAAAAATAGAAAAAAGTAACACACAAACACACAAATAAATAAAAACGTTTTTAATAAAACACTAACATTAAACTGACATGAAAATTTTTTGGGTGACACTGTTCCTTTAAAAGCACTACTCTACAGAAAAATATATACTTTGTAGTGGATCTATGATGGTATTTCTCCAAGATCTATTAGAGAACTTCCCTCTGTTACGTTTTGTTCACATATGCGTTAGGGCTCCGTTCATGGGATCCGCTGGAGCTTTCCATCAGGGGAACCCATGAACCCTAACTGAAACAAATGGAAACTATAGGTTTCCGTTTTCAGCACCACTGATTTCAATGGTGACGGATCCAGTGCAAATGGTTTTTGTTTGTCACTATTGTGTAAGGTTTCCGTCGTTTTGATGCAATCAACACTGTGGTTGAGTGCGCTATTCATTCTGTCAAAATGACTGAAACCTTAAACAATGGAGACAAACAGAAACCATTTGCACCGGATCCATCACCATTGAAATCAATGGTGATTCAAATGAAAACCTATGGTTTCTGTTTATTTCAGTCAGGGTTCCTGTAATGTCGGGGTAGGGAGACGGACAGGTGAGCCCTAATCTACCCGCCACTCAGTCCCTGCCTACTTGCACGGCCCAACCTAGGCGACGGTGTACAACTGGGTGACGGTCCCTATGCTCAATATGTGCACGACAGACAAAACAAGACAAGGGTACACAGAAGCAAAGGGAAGTGGGGCAGTTGCCCACGGCAACACCGTGAGCAACAAGAGTAGTGAACGAGCCTAGTCAAACCAGGAGTGTACGAGGTACCAAACGCAGAAAAGGAGCATAGTCAGTAAAGCCAGGGTAAAAATAAAGCAAGGTCAATAATAGCAGCAGGAACAGCAGAGAAACAAATGAAGGTATAAATAGACCAAAGGCGGGAGCTAGAACCGTCTGGCCAGGCTGTGATAGGTTCTCCCACTCCTCAGCCTACCAGCCTGAGTGGTAGCAGATCGAGTCACTCTAGCAGACCTAGGAACAGATGCAGACTGATTACCCACGGGCGTCGACAAAGAAGCTGTGTCTGGCAAATCCTTTACAGTTCCATTCATGGGTTCCCCTGACGGAAAGCTCCGACGAAACCCATGAACGGAGCCCCGACGCAGATGTGAACAAAGCCTTACCTTTATATGCTGCAAGGTTGTCCACAGCAGATAACCTCTTGACCTAACATGACTACTGTGTGTCCAGAACTTTGTGTCTTCTCCTCTGGTCTTCAGGGTTTTTAATGACTTGTTCATGACTTCTGCGGTTATCTCCATCCATTTCGCTGTTAGTCATCATCTTCTTTTCTCTTCACCTCTTCTGAGCAGAGTTGTCTTCTCTTACTTGTGCTTTAAGTTTAGGGTTTGGCTTGACTAAGTCACAGATCCTTGTTATCCTTGATCGATCTTCAGTAGTGGATGTCACTTATTTTATACAATCTTGACCATATTTTTGTTGTTTTTCAGAACTTGTGTTAAGACATTTTGGGAAAAGAAAGAAACATGGAAAATGCATTTAATGTCAGTAACAATCTGATCCTCCTGGGACTTGTGGAGATGGAAGGACTAGAATATCTGTACTGTGTCCTGTCTATTGCCCTATATTTATTCATTTTACTCTTGAGTATTGTTATTGTTTTTGTCATATACACAGATACTAAGTTACATGAACCCATGTACATCCTCATAAGTAATCTGGTCCTCAATGGAATATTGGGCAGCTCATCATTTTTCCCAAAGTTAATAGTTGACCTCTTCACCAGATCCAAGACCATCACTCATGGTAACTGCATGGCCCAAGCTCTGTGCGTTTCAGTATTTGCTATCTATGAAATGAGCACGTTCACCATGATGGCGTATGATCGATATTTGGCCGTTTGCCACCCTCTGCACTATGGCACCTGGATAACAAATGAGAGAGTTATAAACATCATCATTGGATCTTTGGTCGTGTCCTTCATAGCTCTCCTCATAGCAATGTTCCTCACTTGGAAACTTCCTCTTTGTGGGAACAGAATAAACAATATTTTTTGTGATAATATGTCTCTGATTATTCTCTCCTGTGTGGACTCTTCTATCAGTCAACTCTACTCTGCTTCTGTGTTCATCGTCTACTTGTGTGTCACCATCTTCATCACTGTCTTCTCCTATCTCCAGATATTTAGTGTCTGCTTGAAGATCTCAGGAGAATCACGCCAGAAAGCCGTCCATACCCTGGTCACACATCTACTCAACTTTTCTATCTTTTTAATTGGACTTTTATTCATTTTTATCAGGTACAGACTTGGCAGTATTAAGCTCCCTGTTATTATACACGTTCTTCTCTCTGTGACTACTGTCGCTGTTCCACCATTGTTAAACCCTTTGATCTATGGGGTCCGGACACATGCAGTGAAAAGAAGAATTACTCATTATTTACAGAAAATGTATGCTTGGCCAAAGTGGAATAATATACCTATGCATTCTGCACCTATATCTGTCATAAGTGACAATCAGAGCCAATAAGGAGAAGATACCTACAAGAGATATAATAATAATATTAACAATACATAAAACAATAAAGGGCATTATTATCTATTATATGTATTTATTTTTGTTGGCATCATGTTTGTATAGTGCTGGCAGACTTGTAGCTCCACTTAAAGAGTTATAGCAGACATGATCTGTACAATACAGTTTTCTCAACAACTGGAAAGCCATAATTGGCAGTAGGGAAATGTTTTCTAGTTCCTGAACTACAAAGCCTCAGAATCATGTTTGATTCTTGGTCATTTAATCCATCGTATGAAATGTATAGTAAAGGAAATTATTCTTCACCTGTTAATACTTTCAAGAGCTTAATTTATAGAGTTCTCTTACAAGTAAACCAAACTGTGTATTTTCCCTCTAGTAGAAGAAAAAATACACCACGTATGAGAACCTCTAATCTATCTACTATGTAATGATCAGGAGGACCTCTATCCTATCTACTATGTAATGATCAGGAGGACCTCTATCCTATCTACTATGTAATGATCAGGAGAACCTCTATCCTATCTACTATGTAATGATCAGGAGGACCTCTATCCTATCTACTATGTAATGATCAGGAGGACCTCTATCCTATCTACTATGTAATGATCAGGAGATCCTCTATCCTATCTACTATGTAATGATCTGGAGACCCTCTATCCTATCTACTATGTAATGATCAGGAGGACCTCTATCCTATCTACTATGTAATGATCAGGAAGATCTCTATCCTGTCTACTATGTAATGATCAGGAAGACCTCTATCCTATGTACTATGTAATGATCAGGAGGACCTCTATCCTATCTACTATGTAATGATCAGGAGAACCTCTATCCTATCTACTATGTAATGATCAGGAGGACCTCTATCCTATCTACTATGTAATGATCAGGAGGACCTCTATCCTATCTACTATGTAATGATCAGGAGGACCTCTATCCTATCTACTATGTAATGATCAGAAGGACCTCTATCCTATCTACTATGTAATGATCAGGAGGACCTCTATCCTATCTACTATGTAATGATCAGGAGGACCTCTATCCTATCTACTATGTAATGATCAGGAGGACCTCTATCCTATCTACTATGTAATGATCAGGAGAACCTCTATCCTATCTACTATGTAATGATCAGGAGGACCTCTATCCTATCTACTATGTAATGATCAGGAGGACCTCTATCCTATCTACTATGTAATGATCAGGAGGACCTCTATCCTATCTACTATGTAATGATCAGGAGGACCTCTATCCTATCTACTATGTAATGATCAGGAGGACCTCTATCCTATCTACTATGTAATGATCAGGAAGATCTCTATCCTATCTACTATGTAATGATCAGGAGGACCTCTATCCTATCTACTATGTAATGATCAGGAGGACCTCTATCCTATCTACTATGTAATGATCAGGAGGACCTCTATCCTATCTACTATGTAATGATCAGGAGGACCTCTATCCTATCTACTATGTAATGATCAGGAGAACCTCTATCCTATCTACTATGTAATGATCAGGAGGACCTCTATCCTATCTACTATGGAATGATCAGGAGGACCTCTATCCTATCTACTATGTAATGATCAGGAGGACCTCTATCCTATCTACTATGTAATGATCAGGAGGACCTCTATCCTATCTACTATGTAATGATCAGGAGAACCTCTATCCCATCTACTATGTAATGATCAGGAGAACCTCTATCCCATCTACTATGTAATGATCAGGAGGACCTCTATCCTATCTACTATGTAATAATCAGGAGGACCTCTATCCTATCTACTATGTAATAATCAGGAGGACCTCTATCCTATCTACTATGTAATGATCAGGAGGACCTCTATCCTATCTACTATGTAATGATGAGGAGGACCTCTATCCCATCTACTATATAATTATCAGGAGAACCTCTATCCTATCTACTATGTAATGATCAGGAGAACCTGTGCCGGATCACTGGAAGCAGGCTGGTGCAGGATAGCTGGACACGGACACTGGACTCAGGATGTAGAACTGGTCACGGACCCTGGACTCAGGATGTAGGACTGGTCATGGACAGTTGACTCAGGATGTAGGATTGGTCAAGGACACTGGACTCAGGATGTAGGATTGGTCAAGGACGCTGGACTCAGGATGTAGGATTGGTCAAGGACGCTGGACTCCGGGTACAGGACACGGATACAGGACTATTCACGGACACAGGTTTCAGGGACAGGCTACAGAACCTTCGCTGACTAACACTGGGTTAGTAACAACATTGCTCAGGCATGTGGGAGATGGTGACTGTGCCTTATGCAGACATGGGAAACAGCAGTGGTGACTGGGTTACTTTAAACATACATCAACAGAACCAACCTCAGTTTATAAATACAGCACCAGAACCAAGCTCAGTACATTTATACAGCACCAGAACGAAGCTCAGTACATATATACAGCATGTAATGATGGGGGTAGGGAAACGGACAAGTGAGCCCTAATCTACCCGCCACTCTGTCCCTGCCTACTTGCAACGACCCGCCCTAGGCGACGGGGTACAACTGGGCGGCGGTCCCTACGCTCAATAAGTGCACGAGACAAACAGACAAGGGGACACAAGCAAAGGGAAATGGGGCAGTTGCCCACGGCAACACCGTGAGCAACAAGAGTGGTGAACGTGCCGAGTCAAACCAGGAGTGAACGAGGTACCAAACGCAGAGCAGGAGAGTAGTCAGTAAGCCAGGGTCAGTATGGAGCAGGATCAAATAGTCAGAAGCTGTAGTTGGGCCAGGAAACCACACGAGAAGAATCACAAGCAAAGGAGGAACAGGAAAGGCAGGTATAAATAGACAGAGGGCGGGAGCTAGCTCCGTCTGGCCAGGCAGCGATAGGCTCTCCCACTCCTAAGCCTGCCATCCTGAGTGGTGGAAGATGGAGTCAGTCTCAGAGACATAGACTCAGGTGCAGACTGATTACCTATGGGCGTATACACAGAAGTTGTGCCTGGCAGATCTTTTACACAGCACCATAACAAAGCGCAGTACATAAATACAGCACCAGAACAAATCTGAGTACATTTATACTGTGCCAGGACAAAGCTTAGTACATAAATACAGTACCAGAACAATGCGCAGTACATAGATACATCACCAGAACAAAGCTCAGTGTAACGTCGGTGGCCGCAGGCGATCGCTCTCACTTACCCTCCGACAACCGTGACCACAGACCTCCGTGTATCCGGGCCAGCGTTTCACTCCCAGGGACGACAGCGCTGGCATCCACCCGGCTCTGCACTGGTCTCTAGGGTGCGTGCCCATATTCGTTCCCGGCCATAAATGGCCAGCGCACGCACATGCTTATAATTCCAAAATCTTCCCCAGATCACCCTGGAAAATAAAAAGGGCTTTGCCCTTTCACTCCTTGCCTGAGCGTTGTTATGTTTTCCCATGTTAGTCTTAGGAAATGGTCCCTTGGTCGTATCCTGTTCCCAGTGTTCCCGTGCCTTGCTACCTGTATCCTGTATCCCGTGCTGTGTTTGTTCCGGAGTTTCTTCTACAGTTGGAGTCATGTTGTGCCATCTGTCACACCTGCTATCATACACCAAGTCTGGTGTCATCTGCCATACCTGATATCATCCGCCACTTGTGTCATCATCTACCTTCAAGTTCCATCAGTGCCTATGCCTCTGCTACTGTCTGGATTATTACAGGTACTTTTGTACTAGGACTTTGCATAGACTCTATAGACTGTTGTTTGGCCAGCTGCCACTCCGCTATGGCGGTGCGGCCTTGTGGGTCCACATACCCACGGATCGTGACACTCAGTACATATATACAGCACCAGAATCAAGCTCAATACATATATTCTGCACCAGAACAAAGCTCAATACACAAATACAATTACAGAACCAAGCTCAGTACATATATGCAGCATCAGAACAAATGTCAGTACATAAATACAGCATCAGAACCAAGCTCAGTACATAAATACAATGCCAGAAACAAGCTCAACGCATATATACAATGCCAGTACTAAGTTCAGCACATATATACAGCACCAGAACAAAGCTTAGTACATATATACAGCACCATAACCAAGCTCAGCACATATATAGAGATCCAGAACCAAGCTCAGTACATACATACAGCACCAGAACCAAGATTAGTACATATATACAGCTCCAGAACAAAACCCAGTACATATATACAACATCAGAACCAAGCTCAGTACATATATACAGCACAAGCACAAATACAGCTCAGTACATATATACAACACCAGAACCAAGCTCATTACAAATATACAACACCAGAACAAATCTCAGTAAATATATACAGTGCCAGAACCAAACTTGTTCCAGAGGGGTTCTAAAGGCAAGACTGTGGTATGTGGCTACTATTCCAAACTGTTTTCTTCCACAGAGCGCAACTACTCGATTGGGGATCGGGAGTTACTGGTCATCAAGCTGGCCCTGCAGGAGTAGAGACATCTACTGGAAGGCGCAGTCCACCCTATCCTGGTCTTTACGGATCATAAGAATCTGACCTATTTACAGACGGCTCAACGGTTGAATCCTCGTCAAGCCAGGTGGTTGTTGTTCTTTGCTCGATTCCGGTTCGAACTCCACTACCGACAAGAATGTGAGGGCCAATACCTTGTCTGGGTCATTCGAAACAGAGGACACTGTGGAGTCTCCACAGAATATTATTGATCCTTCCTACATCTTCTCTGTGAACCCTCTGCAGGTTAGAGACATTCCTCCAGGAAGAACTTTTGTACGTCTGGCTACAGAGAAAGAATCCTTCGCTGGGGTCACAGCTCCAAGCTGGCAGGTCACGCGGGGACTCGTAAGACTCAAGACCTAATCACCCATCAGTTCTGGGGGCCCACGCTGCCCAAAGACGTCAGGGATTTCGTCTCTTCATGCATGGTATGCGCAGCTAATAAAGTTGCCCACTCCGGACCAGCTGATCTTTTCCAACCACTGCCTGTGCCCGATGCTCCTTGGCAGCATATTGCAATGGACTTTGTCACGGATCTCCCACTCTCTGCGGGTTGCAGTGTGATCAGGGTGGTGGTGGATTGATTCTCTAAACTGTCTCATTTTGTTCCCCTGACTGGCCTGCCTTCCGCTGCTCGACTGGCTGACCTCTTCATACAACACATCTTCCGTCTGCACGGCTTGCCCCTGCGTATTGTTTCGGATCGAGGGGTCCAGTTCACTTAGAAGTTTTGGAGAGTATTCTTCTTCGGCCTATCATCCCCAGTCCAATGGGCAAGTCGAGAGGATTAACCAAATTATGGAGAACTATCTGCGGCACTTTGTTTCCAGACGACATGATGACTGGGTGCAGCTGCTTCCGTGGGCAGAATTCTCCTATAACAACCATACTAGTGAGTCCACCACCTCCAGCCCGTTCTTCATAGTCTACGGTCAACATCCTCGTATACCTCTTGCTGTCTCTACTATGTCTCAGGTGCCTGCAGCGGACTCGACCTTCAGGGACTTTCTGCAAATATGGCAACAGACCCAATCTTCTATTCTGCTGGCGGTGGATCGCATGAAGAGAAAAGCCGATACTAGAAGACGGGATCCTCCTCAGTTACTTCCAGGTACGAGAGTCTGGTTGTCCTCAAAGAATATCCGGCTGAGGGTGCCGTCCTGCAAATTTGCTCCCAGGTTCCTCGGACCCTTCGAGATCCTGCTACAAATTAACCCGGTGTCGTACAAGCTGCGGCTGCCTCCTACACTCAAGATCCCTAACTCCTTCCATGTATCCTTGCTGAAGCCCGCGGTCCTGAACCGCTATTCTAGGACTCCTAGTTCCGCAGTGGCTCCTGGCGGTTCGTCAGGGACTTTCGAGGTAAGGGAGATTCTAGCCACCAAGAGGGTAGGAGGAAAGATGTTTTATTTGGTGAATTGGAGGGGATTCGGCCCAGAGTAGAGGTCTTGGGAGCCAGAGGAGAACATTGATGCCCCTGTCCTCATAAGGAGGTTTCTCTCCCATTCTGGTCCTAAGAAGAAGGGGTGTAAGAGGGGGGATACTGTAACGTCTATGGCCGCGGTCTGTCGTTCTAACTTACCTCTTGATGACCGCGGCCATGGACGTCCTGCTGCTGTGCTGCGTCGTCCCACTGTGAAGCGCTGGCACTCACTTCCGGGTATCGAGCCTGTCTCTCGGAGGGTGCGCGCGCTCGTGCCCACTCTTAAAGGGCCAGCGCGCGCACCTGAAAATCATCATCATCTAATCATGAACTCCTGGACTATAAGAGGGTCACCACCCTTCTTATCCTCGCCTGAGCATTGTTGTTGTTTCCCTTAGTCTGTCTTGCAAATGGTCTCCTAAGTGTCTTCCAGCTTCCCAGTGTTTCCCATTCCTGTATCCTGTTTCCCGTGCTATCTGTACTATCCTGGTCTACTGCCGTACTGAGCTGTTGTCGTGTTGTGCTGCATCTCCATGCCTGTTCTACTACTCCATGCCTGACGTCTACCTGCTTCCTGGTCCCTGCCAAGCCTGCCTTGCTACTGTCTACATTGCCTCATGTACCCTTTTCTGGATTATAGTCTCTATACCTTACCTGTTTGGCCAGCTGCCATCCCACTATGCGGTACGGCCCAGTAGGTCCACACCCCGCCTCGTGACAGATAAGAGGCGGAATAAACATTTACATTGAGTGACTCACAGGTGACATATTTTCAGATTCTAGTTGGTTTTTTTTCTCTTTTCTTCTCCATCCGGTCCAGACCTCTATGATAACTTCTCCCGGCCACGGCCCATTTCTGCAGTTTGCTGCTCAGATGTCTTAGTTTCTCACTTTTCAAACATTTCCGCACCTATAAACAGCTATATAATTCTCAGGCTGCCGCACACTACGCCTCTAAATATAATAGCACCATACACTGCACTTCTAATTATAATAGCGCCGTACACTGTGTCCCTGATTATTATAGAACCATACACTGTGTTCCACACACAGTGCCCCCTGTAGATAGTGCCCACCATAGAGCCCCCTGTAGATAGTACCCCTCTATAGAGCCCCCTGTAGACAGTGCCCCACATACACCATAAACGTATATCTCCCAGAGCAAGTTACACATTTGCTAGGTGATTCCAAACACTGTACCTTACCTCCAAAAATATTGAGTAATAACAGATAAAAACTGCACAGCATCATTTGGAAACATAAGAAAAACAAGGAGTTAATGCACGATTTAGTATAAATATGAAAAATTTCAAATCTTTTATTAATGGACAAAACATAATGAATAAAAACACAGAGAAGATCCCATAGAAATACAGCTATACATGGGCTACACCTTGATGTTGGATACAGTACAAAGACAATGGTAAATACTATGTCAGCAATAAAATGCACAATGGCTAAGGAGTAGCATCATAATTAAGCCTGGATATATATCCACATAGAAAAAGAGACAGCAAGAAGGTTTATGCAATAAAGTAGCCTTCCATGACTGCTATTGCTGAATGCCTTATCAAAAAATAAGTGGAGTCAGCTTGTTTAATAAAGAGTAGATAAATAGTCCAAGCAAAGTGACTTACCCATATGTGCTGAGTAGACCGTGTGCCCAACTGTACCGCCCCGACGCGCGTTTCGCGTTTAATCGCATTTTCAAGGGATAATTCTATGGGATCCTCTGTGTGATTTTATTCATTGTTTTGTCCATTATTAAAAGATTTGTCATTTTTCATATTTATACAAAATAGTGCATGAGTCCTTGTTCTTCTTAGGTTTACAAAAAGTGCCCCAAATAGAGCCTCATGTAGACTGTGCACCACATAGAGCCCCTAGTAGACAGTGGCCCCATAAAACCCCCCGTAGACAGTGTTCCACATACATAATGCCCCCGGTAGAGCATCCTGTAGATACTGCCCCACAGAGCCTCCTGTAGATAGTGCCACCATTGAGCCCCCTGTAGATAGTGCCCTACATAGATCTCCTGTAGATAGTGGCCCTCATACAGCCCCCTGTAGATAGTGGCCCACACAGAGCTCCTGTAGATAGTGCCCACTGTAGATAGTGCCCCCATTGAGCCCCCTGGAGATAGTACCCTACATAGATCCTCCTGTAGATAGTGGCCCCTGTAGATATTGCTCCACAAACAGCCCCCTGTAGATAGTGCCCCACATATAGCACACTTAACTGAAAAAAACAAATTTACATACTCACCTGATCCCATTCCCGAGCCGTCCTCTAGCACTGTAGGCCTAGTCTCTTCTGAGCAGGTCTGCTGGGGCTGAACGACATAAGCGGCGCAATGAGGTCATCGCTCCGCTTGCGTCATTGAAAGGTGCTGAATGGCAGGGCATGAAACGTGCCCTGCCAGCTCTAGTTATGAATGTAATTGTATCTGCATCTTATAGTCGCAGATATCATTATAGTGCAGGAGGGGGTGGGAGCGGCTACTTTCAGTGGCGCCGCCGCACCCTCAGAGAAGTAGCAGGCCGCCGCCTGAGGTGAGAAGCTCATCTCGTCTCATGGATGGTGCTGCCCTGGTGCTGTGTATCTATATATGTTGTGTATAAAATAAATATATATATATATATATATATATATTCAAACAGAGAAAGCAGCAGCACTCAATCTCAGTAAGAGAAAGCTTACATATGTGGATGGGGGCCAGCAAGCAGTCCAGATCCTAGGACTGTATCAATATTCAGGAGAAATAAATCTTGCAGCACTCCAACAGGATGAATGAAAAAAACTGTGATTTATTCAAGCCAACATACAGCGGTGCGACGTTTCAGTCCAACATTAGGACTTTTTTCAAGCATAATGGTGTGTACAACAGTCATGGTTTATATAGTGTGTAACAGATATAAGCAATCAAGCTCATTACAATAGTGTCAAAAATACAAACAGCATTTAGTTACGTGTAAAACAAAAGTTCCGGTATCAAAAAATAAACCATTGATACAGAAAGTGACAAGTGACTTATTAAAAACATCTAAAAACGTCTATATATTAGAACAACTTAATATAGACCTAATTACAATTCAATCAAATATTCCACAAGATGTGTATCAAATTACGGCTGTCAGACCACTCAGAGGCGTAGCTAGGTTCTCCAGCACCCGGGGCAAAGATTCAGTTTGGCGCCCCCCCCCCCCAACCTCTTTCCCGACATCTCCTTCCCCCTCGCCGTGTTTGTTTTCTCTATCAATCGACGTGTCATTTCTTTTTATGTAACGCGAGCATAAAATTATTTGTACATTTCACAAGCAATATGGTTCTATACACAACACCAGAACCAAGCACGGTACATATATACAGCCCCAGAACCAAGCTCAATACATATACACAACACCAGAACCAAGCTCACTACATATACACAACACCAGAACCAAGCTCAATACATATATACTACACCAGCACAAAAACAGCTCAATTTAGTGCAACCCCTGCCGTATAGGTGTGTACGGCGTAAAACTACAGCTCCCAGCATGGCCCGAACAATGGTAAGGATATGCTGGAAGATGCCCTTTCACAAAAAATAAATCCTATCATAATCATACCACCCATCATCTCGCTGCAGATCATACAGTGACTACAGTGCTGATCAGAGGCAGAATAAACATTTACATTAAGTGACTCACCGGTGACGTCTCAGATTCTAGTTCTTTTTCTCCATTTGGTCCAGACCTCTATGATGACTTCTCCCGGTCCATTTCTGCAGTTTGCCGCTCAGATGTCTTCAGCTTCTCACTTTTCCAACATTTCTGCACCTATAAATAAATATAAAGTTATCATTATACCACACACTACGCCCCTAAATATAATAGCGCCATACACTGCACCTCTAATTATAATAGCACCATACACGGTGTCCCACACACATACTGTGCCCCCTGTAGATAGTGCCTGCCATAGAGCCCCTGTAGATAGTGCCCCCATATAGCCCACCCCTGTATATAGTGTCCCACAAATAACTCCCCCTATAGTGCTCTACAGATAGCCCACCCCTGTATATAGCCCCCTGTAGATATAGCCCACCCCTGTATATAGAGCTCTACAGATAGCCCAACCATGTATGTAGCCCCCCTGTAGATATAGCTCACCCCTGTATATAGTGCTCCACATATAGTCCACCCCTGTATATAGTGTTTCACAGATAGCCCACCCCTGTATATAGCCACCCCTTGTACATATAGTCCACCCCTGTATATAGTGTTCCACTAGATAGTCCACCCCTGTATATAGTGCTCCACAGATAGCCCACCCTTGTATATAGTATATACAGGGGTGGGCGATCTGTGGAGCACTATATACAGGGGTGGACTATATGTACAAAGGGGCTATATACAGGGGTGGGCTTTCTGTGGAGCACTATAGGGGGGAGCTATTTGTGGGATACTATATACAGGGGTGGGCTATATCTACAGGGGGACTATATACAGGGGTGGGCTATATCTACAGGTGGACCATATCTACAGGGGGACCATATCTACAGGGGGACCATATCTACAGGGCTGGGCTATACACAGGGCTGGGATATACACAGGGGGGCTATATCTACAGGGGTGGGCTATACACAGGGGGGCTATATACAGGGGTGGGCTATATACAGGGGGAATATATCTACAGGGGGCTATATCTACAGGACTGGGCTATATACAGGGCGACTATACCTACAGGGGAGCTATATACTGGGGTGGGCTATCTATGGGGCACCATATACAGGGGTGGGCTATATCTACAGGGGGCTATATACTATATAGCCCACCCCTGTATATGGTGCTCTATAGACAGCCCACTCCAGTATATAGCCCCCCTGTAGATATAGTCCCCCTGTATATAGCCCCCCTGTAGATATAGTCCCCATGTATATAGCCCAGCAGATATAGTCCCCCTGTATATAGCCCAGCAGATATAGTCCCCCTGTATATAGCCCCCCTGTAGATATAGTCCCCCTGTATATAGTCCCCCTGTAGATATAGTCCCCCTGTATATAGCCCACCCCTGTAGATATAGTCCTCCTGTATATAGCCCCCCTGTAGATATAGTCCCCCTGTATATAGCCCCCCTGTAGATATAGTCCCCCTGCATATAGCCCAGCCCTGTAGATATAGTCCCCCTGTAGATAAACACCCCCCCCCCCCCCCGTAGATAAAGTCCCCCGTGTAGACAAAGTCCCCCCCGCAGATACAGCCACGCACTTCTATTACAATTAAAAAAATAAAAATAAATCAAACTCACCTTATTCCCGCTCCCACGCCGTCCGGCAGCCATGGAGACCTGCTCTCTTCCTGCTCTCTTCTGCGCAGGTCTCCAGGGGGTTGACCGTGGCGTCTATGAAAGGCGCTGATTGGCTGGGCAGGATTACTTTCCCTGCCAGTCAGTCAGCGCCTTTTATCGATGGAAGCGTCACTGGTACAAAAGGTACCAGTCGCTTCATTCGTGGAGAGGCGCTGAATGGCCTTCATTGCTTCTAATTGTACCTGTCTCCTTGCGACACAGGTACAATTATAGTGCAGGAGGAGGGGGCTCTGGCGCCCCCTTTGAACTGCGCCCGGGGCACGTGCCCCGCTTGCCCCCCCCTAGCTACACCCCTGAGACCACTGACCAATCAAAAGACTGATATTTAATTTATGCAAAGTGCTGGTATGTGTTTGACTCAAGTCCTCCCTATCAGGCATTTATTGTTAGCAGGTGCGCATGCGTCAGGCTGACAGCACCAGCAAGTGACGTCTATAGTAAGTTGCCTGGTTACAGGTAATCAACAAACTCCTGACGCCATTGTGCACACATTCGACTAGCGAGAACCGGAAAGAAGTTCCGGAACACGTTGCCAAGTGACAGGTAACAATCAATATTATTGTAAATAGCTTATCAAGCAAAATGTTTCACAAATACATATAGACACAAAATACATCAAACCACGGAATGACAGAATTGATAAATATTCAGGACATATATATGTCCGAAGATGTCCAGGATCAGTATCAAGAAAAGGTAAAAAACCTGTATATACAAATGTATATGTATGAGAGGGAAGCAGCAAGAAAAACCAAGTGCAGCAAATAAATCCATTCATAAAAATGTCATAGAAATTCTATATAGTCGATGGCAGTTATAAGGTATATTAAACTGCGGATAAAGGATTCACACGAAAGGGGAGGGATCAGGGTCCCAGTTATGTGCTCCATGAAAACCTACACCAAGGTTAGTAGAGCGACAGTATCCCACTCCCGTGTGCCAAGTCCAACCACAATAACCAGCAATCATGTATCCAACCCATGAGACCTCCACAGTAGTTTATTACATCAGTCAGTTTATACACTAATATTTCCATAATTGTTGCGCCCCTTTCACATACATGAAAACTATTCACAGGACATCAAAATTTGAATATCCAATTTCCATCTTCCATTTATTCTTGGTCAATTTAGTATCTTGTGGTCTGAAGTGGCCTACATTCACCTTATGATCTAAAATAGAAAAATAAAGTGTCAAAGATCAAGGTATATATATATATACATCTCATATAAAAAAATACAAAACCCAAAAAATAATAATAGACAAAAGAAGAACATTGCTAGAGGATGAATGCAGATGTCAGAGATTAGTCTCAGAGAGTAGCCCTAGCGACATTCAATTCAACATTCAGACCTTTCCGTCTCAATGTTTCCAAAAGGAGAATCCACTTTGATTGACATTTATGTAGTAATACATTCCTATCACCCCCACTCTGGGGAAGTGGAATATGTTCCAAAATCAGACATTGTAAATCTCTTTCAGTATGTCCTAGTTCAAAAAAGTGTTTCGCTACAGGCAAATCTCGTTTATGTTTCCTGATGGAATACCGATGGTTATTCAACCTAGTTTTAAAGTCGCAGGTGGTTTCACCAACATATAATAACCGGCAGGGGCACCATAACACGTCAATTATCCAATCAGAATCGCACGTAAAGTGCTGTCTAATGTTGTACTTTCTGTGTGTTTGAGGGTGCTCAAATACATTGCCCCTACACATGAGTGGACAATTGATACATTTATAGCAGGGAACATTCCCTGGTTTTAATGACCTCAATAAGGTCTGTTTACCACTGCTGGATATCTTACTTGTCTTGGATTTAACCAGTTTGTCACGTAGATTTCGAGGTCTAATAAACTACATAAGAGGTGGGCTGTTAAAGGCATGGTGTCGCCCCAAAAACATGTTTTTTTTTTTAAATTTAAACATTTAGTGTGTGGGTGATTAAACATTGTTCAAATTTTTTTTATTTTTTTCGCGAGTCAGGAAATATTATACATTTTTTCAAATTTATAATACTACCCATTTTTGGTCACTAGATGGAGCTGTTTGGAGCTAGTTCCCAAAATTGCAGCATTGCAACATTGGGTTAAAAGCTATCGCTCTAGTGAGCTCTCAGCAATCCCCCCTCCTTTATCCTGGCTAGTGCCGGGATAAACGAGGGGTTTGAAAGGTTTAACCTCCTACACTGTGTGTCGCCATTTTTTGAGGTAACCCACAGTGTAGTAGGTTTACATGCAGTAGTAAACACACACAAACACTAACATACATTGAAATCGCTTACCTGCTCCTGCCGCCGCGGCCCGTCCGCTCCCTTTGCTGCCGCTGTTCCATGTGCACTTGTCCGGAAGCCGCGACCGGAAGTAGTAATATTACTGTCCAGCCGCGACTTCCGGTCCACAGGAAAATGGCGCCGGACGGCGCCAATTTCGAATAGGACTGTGTGGGAGCGGCGCATGCGCAGTTCCCACACAGACGCCGTACACGGCAGTCAATGGGACGGGAGCCGTTCGCAGTCCCTATGGGACTGTGGCTGCCGTATTCCATGTCTGTGTGTGTCGTTAATCGACACACACAGAAATGGAACAAAAAATGGCAGCCCCCATAGGGAAGAAAAAGTGTGAAAATAAGAAACAGTAAAACACAAACACACAAATGAAAATAAACGTTTATATTACAGCACTAACATCTTTAACATATAAACAAATTATTTGTGATGACACTGTTCCTTTAAGCTCACCAACACACTACCGTTCAAAAGTTTGGGGTCACCCAGACAATTTTGTGTTTTCCATGAAAACTCACACTTATATTTATCAAATGAGTTGCAAAATGACTAGAAAATATAGTCAAGACATTGACAAGGTTAGAAATTATGATTTTTATTTGAAATAATAATTTTCTCCTTCAGACTTTGCTTTGGTCTTGGAATGCTCCATTTTCAGCAATTCCAGCATTGCAGACCTTTGGCATTCTAGCTGTTAATTTGCTGAGGTAATCGGGAGACATTTCCCCCCATGCTTCCAGAAGCCCCTCCCACAAGTCGGATTGGCTGGATGGGCACTTCTTGCGTACCATACGGTCAAGCTCCTCCCACAACAGCTCTATGGGGTTGAGATCTGGTGACTGCGCTGGCCACTCCATTACAGATAGAATACCAGCTGCCGGCTTCTTCCCTAAATAGTTCTTGCATCATTTGGAGGTGCTTTGTGTCATTGTCCTGTTGTAGGATGAAATTGGCTCCAATCAAGCGCTGTCCACAGGGTATGGCATGGCGTTGCAAAATGGAGTGATAGCCTTCCTTATTCAAAATCCCTTTTACCTTGTACAAATCTCCCACTTTACCAGCACCAAAGCAACCCCAGACCATCACATGACCTCCACCATGCTTGACAGATGGCGTCAGGCGCTCTTCCAGCATCTCTTCAGTTTTTCTGTGTCTCACAAATGTTCTTCTGTGTGATCCAAACACCTCAAACTTCGATTCGTCTGTCCATAACACTTTTTTCCAATCTTCCTCTGTCCAATGTCTGTGTGCTTTTGCCCATATTAATCTTTTCCTTTTATTAGCCAGCCTCGGCTAAGGCTTTTTCTTTGCCGCTCTGCCCTGAAGGCCAGCATCCCGGAGTCGCCTCTTCACTGTAGACGTTGACACTGGCGTTTTGTGGGTACTATTTAATGAAGCAGCCAGTTGAGGACCTGTGAGGCATCTATTTCTCAAACTAGAGACTCTAATGTACTTGTCTTGTTGCTCAGTTGTGCAGCAGGCCTCCCACTTCTCTTTCTACTCTGGTTAGAGCCTGTTTGTGCTGTCCTCTGAAGGGAGTAGTACACACCGTTGTAGGAAATCTTCAGTTTGTTGGCAATTTCTCGCATGGAATAGCCTTCATTTCTAAGAACAAGAATAGACTGTCGAGTTTCACATGAAAGCTCTCTTTTTCTAGCCATTTTGAGAGTTTAATCGAACCCACAAATGTAATGCTCCAGATTCTCAACTAGCTCAAAGGAAGGTCCGCTGTATAGCTCCTCTAAACAGCAAAACTGTTTACAGCGGTGCTAACATAATTGCACAAGGGTTTAGAAGTGTTTTCTAATCATCCATTAGCCTTCTAACACAGTTAGCAAACACAATGTACCATTAGAACACTGGAGTGATGGTTGCTGGAAATGGGCCTCTATACACCTATGTAGATATTGCATTAAAAACCAGACGTTTGCAGCTAAAATAGTCATTTAGCACATTAACAATGTATAGAGTGGATTTCTGATTAATTTAATGTTATCTTCATTGAAAAAACTGTGCTTTTCTTTCAAAAATAAGGAAATTTCTAAGTGACCCTAAACTTTTGAACGGTAGTGTATGTTCATAACTGTTGCTAATAATTCGCCAATGTTTATTCAGATTTTTTGAAATGTCCCCGCTCAAATCATTATAGGTGGAAATAAATGGTATCCGATGTTTGTCCACTTTTTTAGTAGTTTTCATTAACTTATCCCTAGGGATACCATCAACTCTTGTTTTATGAGCATATAGTAACCGTTTAGGATATCCTCTTTCTACAAAATTAGATACCAGACGATCTAAGGATGAATCCAATTCAGTAGGGTCATCAACAATACGTTTAAGTCTAACCATCTGACTATATGGTAATTATCTTATCATATTTTTGGGATGGCTACTCTCAAATCTTAAGAGTGTGTTTCGATCCGTATCCTTGGTATAAAGCCCAGTAATTAGCACATTATCAACCAATTTTACGCAAACATCTAGGAATACTATTTTCTCAACTGAATAAGTCAATGTGAACTGTAAATTGTCATCGATCAGATTAAGGAATTGATGAAAGGATTGAAGAGCAGCCCCACTATCTGTCTAGATGAGGAAGATGTCGTCTATGTTTCTCCACCACCCCAAAACATGTCTGAAGTGGTGGGACACATAGACGAACATCTCCTCAACCATATCTATAAAGAGGTTGGCATAGGCAGGGGCCATATTGGACCCCATTGCCGTGCCCTGAAGTTGGATATAATAATTGTCATCAAAGGTAAAGTAGTTGGATGTTAATATAAGATCAACTAAAGATATTATGAATTCACAACTGGGGGCACCATAATTTGAACAAGCCAGTTTTTTTCTAATTTCCACTACACCTCTACTATGTCCAATAGAGGTGTAGAGGGACACAACATCAAAGGAGGCAAGTAACGACCCAGGTGGGGGTGTCATTAATTTTTAAGTTTTTGTAAAAAATCAGGAGGTGTCTCTAATATATTACTTAGTCTCAAAAACGAATTGTCTAAGAGCTCTATCGACAAAAATAGAAATGTTACTCAATAACGAACCCCTCCCTGATACGATATTGAGAAATTACATACTACATTGAGTAAAGCTAGATTGGAGACAGAAACCACCAAGAAAAGAAAATGGTATGGAGACCAACTTGATTATAAGACTGGACACGTTTCTTCATGGGACAACTCTAATTATCGTATGGTGGGACCACCAAGGAGGGAACATAAAAATCGGGATATATACAGGAACATCAATGGTGAAGATCGACCTCTTGATCAGACCCAGAGTAACAGCTCAAGTCATACAGATTTTTTAGGAGTCGACAATATGGAAATCAGAAATGAAAACCCACCAGGAGAGCGGGACATTAGAGGCACCGAAGGAAGAACCCGTTTACAGAGGCAACAACGGCAGAAGATCATCTACAACAGCCAAAAAAAGGAACACCTCGAAACGGTGGTAAATATATTCTCTCATAGTCTGTCTGATTCGCAGTTACAACTTTTGGCCAAGGGCCTTACATTTTGTCCAAATCAAAGGATTAATTGGTTTCAATTGGAACTTGATCTGCACAATTTTATTAGATCTGTTAAACTAAAAGTTTGGTTTGATTCTAATCCATGTAATAGCACTCCAGTTGTTGAATCCAGACATATGTGCCTTAAAAATGTTGGTTTGTTTAACAAGAGTAAGTTTCAACCTCCCATTGTGTCACATCCCATTGAGACATTCATTGATCTGGTAAAAAGGATTTGAGCGATCTACGGTCTAGTACATATGGTAATACTTTGAAACATCCTAATATTACTACACTTGAATTATCTGCATTGGATGAGCTGGTCCATAACCTCGACCTCACCATTAAACCCGCTAACAAAGGGGGTGTGGTTGTGGTTATGGACTCCAAATCCTATATTGCTGAAGCTAATAGACAATTGAATGACACTAAGATCTATAGACTATTAAGTTATGACCCTAGATTTGATATAGAGAGAATTAAAAACTGCTTGACTAAGGCCTTTGAGGATAATATTATTGATTCTGCATTACAGACGTTTCTTACAGTTAGCCACCCTAATACTCCCAGCTTGCATCTACTCCCCAAGATACACAAGGGTTTGGTAAATCCACCGGGCCGCCCTATCGTATCAGGGAGGGGTTCGTTATTGAGTAACATTTCTATTTTTGTCGATAGAGCCCTTAGACAATTTGTTTTTGAGACTAAGTCATATATTAGGGACACCTCTGATTTTTTACAAAAGCTTTAATTAATGACACCCCCACCTGGGTCGTTACTGGTCTCCTTTCATGTTGTGTAGAGGCAATTAGAAAAAAACTGGCTTGTTCAAATTATGATGCCCCCAGTTTCATAATATCTTTAGTTGATCTTATATTAACATCCAACTACTTTACCTTTGATGTCAATTATTATATCCAACTTCAGGGCACGGCAATGGGGTCCAATATGGCCCCTACCTATGCCAACCTCTTTATAGATATGGCTGAGGAGATGTTCGTCTATGTGTCCCACCACTTCAGACATGTTTTGGGGTGGTGGCGATACATACGACATCTTCCTCATCTGGACAGATAGTGAGGCTTCTCTTCAATCCTTTCATCAATTCCTTAATCAGATCTATGACAATTTACAGTTCACTTTGACTTATTCAGTTGAGAAAATAGTATTCCTAGATGTTTGTGTAAAATTGGTTGATAATGTGCTAATTACTGGGCTAATTACACACTCTTAAGATTTGAGAGTAGCCATCCCAAAAATATGATAAGATCATTACCATATAGTCAGATGGTTAGACTTAAACGTATTATTGATGACCCTACTGAATTGGAATCATCCTTAGATCGTCTGGTATCTAATTTTGTAGAAAGAGGATATCCTAAACGGTTACTATATGCTCATAAAACAAGAGTTGATGGTATCCCTAGGGATAAGTTAATAAAAACGATTAAAAAAGTGGACAAACATCGGAAACCATTTATTTCCACCTATAATGATTTGAGCGGGGACATTTCAAAAATTCTGAATAAACATTGGCGAATTATTAGCAACACTTATGAACATATTGGTGAGCTTAACAGCCCACCTTTTATGTCATTTAGGAGACCTCAAAATCTACGTGACAAACTGGTTAAATCCAAGACAAGTAAGATATCCAGCAGTGGTAAACAAACCTTATTGAGATCGTTAAAACCAGGGAATGTTCCCTGCTATAAATTGTCCACTCATGTGTAGGGGCAATGTATTTGAGCACCCTCAAACACACAGAAAGTACAACATTAGACAGCACTTTACGTGCGATTCTGATTGGATAATTGACGTGTTATGGTGCCCCTGCCAGTTATTATATGTTGGTGAAACCACCTGCGACTTCAAAACTAGGTTGAATAACCATCGGTATTCCATTAGGAAACATAAACGAGATTTGCCTGTAGCGAAACACTTTTTTGAACTAGGACATACTGAAAGAGATTTAAAATGTCTGATTTTGGAACATATTCCACTTCCCCAGAGTGGGGGTGATAGGAATGTATTACTACATAAATGTGAATTAAAGTGGATTCTCCTTTTGGAAACATTGAGACGGAAAGGTCTGAATGTTGAATTGAATGTCGCTAGGGCTACTCTCTGAGACTCATCTCTGACATCTGCATTCATCCTCTAGCAATGTTCTTCTTTTGTTTATTTTTTTTTTTGGTTTTGTATTTTTTTATATGAGATGTATATATATATACCTTGATCTTTGACACTTTATTTTTCTATTTTAGATCATAAGGTGAATGTAGACCACTTCAGACCACAAGATACAAAATTGACCAAGAATAAATGGAAGATGGAAATTGGATATTCAAATTTTGATGTCCTGTGAATAGTTTTCATGTATGTGAAAGGGGCGCAACAATTATGGAAATATTAGTGTATAAACTGACTGATGTAATAAACTACTGTGGAGGTCTCATGGGTTGGATACATGATTGCTGGTTATTGTGGTTGGACTTGGCACACGGGAGTGGGATACTGTCGCTCTACTAACCTTGGTGTAGGTTTTCATGGAGCACATAACTGGGACCCTGATCCCTCCCCTTTCGTGTGAATCCTTTATCCGCAGTTTAATATACCTTATAACTGCCATCGACTATATAGAATTTCTATGACATTTTTATGAATGGATTTATTTGCTGCACTTTGTTTTTGTTGCTGCTTCCCTCTCATACATATACATTTGTATATATGTAATGGCAGGAAGGAGGTGAAGGGAAAGTGAGCCCTAATCTACCCACCGCCCTGTCCCTGCCTACTTGCAACGACCCGCCCTAGGCGACGGGGTACAACTGGGCGGCGGTCCCTATGCTGTCTAAGTGCACGGGAGAACAAACAGGGAACACGCAAGGGAAGGGGCAGTAGCCCACGGAACGCCGCGAGGAAACGGAGCGGTGAATGAGTTGTCAGGACCAGGATGAAGTGGAGTATACCCAAGTGAGCACGGAGGAGGAAGCAAGCCGGAGGCAAAGCAAAGCGGGTTAAGCAGAACAGCAGCAAGGCAGAAGCACGGCAGAAGCAGGCTGGAGCAAGCAGCAGTGGGGCCAGGAATCCAAAAGAATTACAAGCACTGAGAAGGAGAACACAGCAGGTAATAAAGGACAGGGGGCGGAGCTAACTCTGACTGACCAGGCCGCGATAGGCTCTCCCACTCCTGAGCCTGCCACCCTGGTTGGTGGGAGATGGTGTCAGTCGAACAGGTCTGGCCTCAGGTGTGGATTGATTAATCCCAGGAGTATACCTAGACGTAGTACCTGGCAGATCCCTAACAGTACTCCCCCTTTTATGAGGGGCCACCGGACCCTTACTAAGAGGACCCGGTTTAGTAGGGAAGAGAAGGTGGAACCTCCTGATCAATACCCCAGCCCGCCCTGTCCCTGCCTACTTGCAACGACCCGCCCTAGGCGACGGGGTACAACTGGGCGGCGGTCCCTACGCTGTCTAAGTGCACGGGAGAACAAACAGGGAACACGCAAGGGAAGGGGCAGTAGCCCATGGAACGCCGCGAGGAAACGGAGCGGTGAATGAGTTGTCAGGACCAGGATGAAGTGGAGTATACCCAAGTGAGCACGGAGGAGGAAGCAAGCCGGAGGCAAAGCAAAGCGGGTTAAGCAGAACAGCAGCAAGGCAGAAGCATGGCAGAAGCAGGCTGGAGCAAGCAGCAGTGGGGCCAGGAATCCAAAAGAATTACAAGCACTGAGAAGGAGAACACAGCAGGTAATAAAGGACAGGGGGCGGAGCTAACTCCGACTGACCAGGCCGCGATAGGCTCTCCCACTCCTGAGCCTGCCACCCTGGTTGGTGGGAGATGGTGTCAGTCGAACAGGTCTGGCCTCAGGTGTGGATTGATTAATCCCAGGAGTATACCTAGACGTAGTACCTGGCAGATCCCTAACAGTACTCCCCCTTTTATGAGGGGCCACCGGACCCTTACTAAGAGGACCCGATTTAGTAGGGAAGAGAAGGTGGAACCTCCTGATCAATACCCCAGCCCGCCCTGTCCCTGCCTACTTGCAACGACCCGCCCTAGGCGACGGGGTACAACTGGGCGGCGGTCCCTACGCTGTCTAAGTGCACGGGAGAACAAACAGGGAACACGCAAGGGAAGGGGCAGTAGCCCACGGAACGCCGCTAGGAAACGGAGCGGTGAATGAGTTGTCAGGACCAGGATGAAGTGGAGTATACCCAAGTGAGCACGGAGGAGGAAGCAAGCCGGAGGCAAAGCAAAGCGGGTTAAGCAGAACAGCAGCAAGGCAGAAGCACGGCAGAAGCAGGCTGGAGCAAGCAGCAGTGGGGCCAGGAATCCAAAAGAATTACAAGCACTGAGGAGGAGAACACGGCAGGTAATAAAGGACAGGGGGCGGAGCTAACTCCGACTGACCAGGCCGCGATAGGCTCTCCCACTCCTGAGCCTGCCACTCTGGTTGGTGGGAGATGGTGTCAGTCGAACAGGTCTGGCCTCAGGTGTGGATTGATTAATCCCAGGAGTATACCTAGACGTAGTACCTGGCAGATCCCTAACAGTACTCCCCCTTTTATGAGGGGCCACCGGACCCTTACTAAGAGGACCCGATTTAGTAGGGAAGAGAAGGTGGAACCTCCTGATCAATACCCCAGCCCGCCCTGTCCCTGCCTACTTGCAACGACCCGCCCTAGGCGACGGGGTACAACTGGGCGGCGGTCCCTACGCTGTCTAAGTGCACGGGAGAACAAACAGGGAACACGCAAGGGAAGGGGCAGTAGCCCACGGAACGCCGCGAGGAAACGGAGCGGTGAATGAGTTGTCAGGACCAGGATGAAGTGGAGTATACCCAAGTGAGCACGGAGGAGGAAGCAAGCCGGAGGCAAAGCAAAGCGGGTTAAGCAGAACAGCAGCAAGGCAGAAGCACGGCAGAAGCAGGCTGGAGCAAGCAGCAGTGGGGCCAGGAATCCAAAAGAATTACAAGCACTGAGGAGGAGAACACGGCAGGTAATAAAGGACAGGGGGCGGAGCTAACTCCGACTGACCAGGCCGCGATAGGCTCTCCCACTCCTGAGCCTGCCACCCTGGTTGGTGGGAGATGGTGTCAGTCGAACAGGTCTGGCCTCAGGTGTGGATTGATTAATCCCAGGAGTATACCTAGACGTAGTACCTGGCAGATCCCTAACAGTACTCCCCCTTTTATGAGGGGCCACCGGACCCTTACTAAGAGGACCCGATTTAGTAGGGAAGAGAAGGTGGAACCTCCTGATCAATACCCCAGCCCGCCCTGTCCCTGCCTACTTGCAACGACCCGCCCTAGGCGACGGGGTACAACTGGGCGGCGGTCCCTACGCTGTCTAAGTGCACGGGAGAACAAACAGGGAACACGCAAGGGAAGGGGCAGTAGCCCACGGAACGCCGCGAGGAAACGGAGCGGTGAATGAGTTGTCAGGACCAGGATGAAGTGGAGTATACCCAAGTGAGCACGGAGGAGGAAGCAAGCCGGAGGCAAAGCAAAGCGGGTTAAGCAGAACAGCAGCAAGGCAGAAGCACGGCAGAAGCAGGCTGGAGCAAGCAGCAGTGGGGCCAGGAATCCAAAAGAATTACAAGCACTGAGGAGGAGAACACGGCAGGTAATAAAGGACAGGGGGCGGAGCTAACTCCGACTGACCAGGCCGCGATAGGCTCTCCCACTCCTGAGCCTGCCACCCTGGTTGGTGGGAGATGGTGTCAGTCGAACAGGTCTGGCCTCAGGTGTGGATTGATTAATCCCAGGAGTATACCTAGACGTAGTACCTGGCAGATCCATAACAATATACAGGTTTTTTATCTTTTCTTGATACTGATCCTGGACATCTTCGGACATATATATGTCCTGAATATTTATCAATTCTGTCATTCCGTGGTTTGATGTATTTTGTGTCTATATGTATTTGTGAAACATTTTGCTTGATAAGCTATTTACAATAATATTGATTGTTACCTGTCACTTGGCAATGTGTTCCGGAACTTCTTTCCGGTTCTCGCTAGTGGAATGTGTGCACAATGGCGTCAGGAGTTTGTTGATTACCTGTAACCAGGCAACTTACTATAGACGTCACTTGCTGGTGCTGTCAGCCTGACGCATGCGCACCTGCTAACAATAAATTCCTGATAGGGAGGACTTGAGTCAAACACATACCAGCACTTTGCATAAATTAAATATCAGTCTTTTGATTGGTCAGTGGTCTGACAGCCGTAACTTGATACACATCTTGTTGAATATTTGATTAAATTGTAATTAGGTCTATATTAAGTTGTTCTAATATATAGACGTTTTTAGATGTTTTTAAATATGTCACTTGTCACTTTCTGTATCAATGTTTTATTTTTTGATACCGTAACTTCTGTTTTACACGTAACTAAATGCTGTTTGTATTTGTGATACTATTGTAATGAGCTTGATTGCTTGTATTTGATGCACACTATATAAACCATGACTGTTGTACACACCATTATGCTTGAAAAAAGTCCTAATGTTGGACTGAAACGTCGCACCTCTGTATGTTGGCTTGAATAAATCACAGTTTTTTTCATTCATCCTGTTGGAGTGCTGCAAGATTTATTTCTCCTGAATATATATATAGTGTGTTTATACAGTATGTGGGCCAAAATATGTGTACACACCTCCTATTCATTGAGTTCATGTTTGTCAGTCCAACCCGTAGCACAGAGGTGCCAAAAAATTCAGCACGTAGCCATAGTCCTGACAGCAACTGCGTCCAACAACTTTGAGATTAATTCAAACAGCGAAGGATTGGGATGGGGTTTCTCCTCCAAAGACCAGGGAAGCTGCATTAAGATACTTATCTGCAGTGGCGGATTAAGTAGACCATAGGCCCTGGGCTGTTCCCCAAGCTTGGGCCCCTTTTCCACCACCGTCCTGCCACACCGTGTCCTTTTTAAACACCTCTTTTCTGTGTGAGCATTCACAAATGAGTGTTACGAGCCCCCTGTGTCCCTACATACTGACAGTCTCCAACCATCGCTGACAGTATCACATTGTGTAGGGACACATCCTCTTGACAATGGGAATGATAAGGCATTTGTCTATTAGTCCTGGGTACACAAAGACATTATGTGGAATACAAGGATTTCCAAAAACAAACATGTCATGAAAGGGGACAGTTCCTCTATAGATTCAGTGACTCACAGGTGATGTCATTTCTGATAGGAGTCGTTCTATTTTCTTTTCTTCTCCATCTGACACAGACTGTTTTGGTGAATTCTCCTGATGACTGAACAGTTTCCTGATGAGAAATCTTTGCCCCTTTTTGCAGCCATTTCCGCGTCTATAGCAAGACAAAAATTCAGAAACTAAACACCCGAAATTGTTTTATACCCCAGATCAAACCCCTAAGCAAATTAAGACCCCAGACCTATACATTAACTCAGACCAATAAATTTAGTCCCCAAGGAGTAACAAAACATTTAAAAACATTTGGCGTGTCATAGTGACATGTCAGAAGTTTTTATCTAAGCAATGAGACCCCCACCGATTGCTAAAACGAAGTGGCAGAAGCACTAGGGTGAGCGCTGTTCCACTTCATTTCTGATTGTCTTTGCTCGGAGCGGTGTACGGACTCACAGACTTTCTATTAAGCCCGTACACCGCTTGCTCGGCTATTAGATTAAAGACAATCAGAAACAAAGTGGCTCCTCACTCACCTGAGTGCTTCTGCCACTTTGTTTTAGCGATCGGTGGGGGTCTCAGTGCTCGGATCTCCACCGATCAGAACTTTTGACATGTCACTATGACATGTCCAAATTGTTTTAAACTTTTAGTTACCCTTTAAGCAATCTGACACCTCTCCCCTTGCCGTAAAATAACTCCTGAGGGCTATATGGGGGGATTATACTGCAAGGGGGGTCAGTGCATCTGACTGACTGCTGAGTGCTCTATGGGGGGTCTGAATAGGGACAAAGAACACACATGCAGGTATGTATATGGAAAGAAGTCTATAGACACTGAAAATGTAGTAAAACATATCAATTTATTAAGTACAATGACTCCACAAACACATGATAAAAGCAGAAGTCTGCTATAACTGGTCTAGCTGGGGGATGCCACCCTAATAAGCAGCCCAATACAATCAGCCTCAGAAAAAGACCTACCTAGATACCTCTCAAACAATGACAATAATGGAAATAAGAACACGGGTTAATAGAATGTTGTATCAAACCATGAAAATGAACATGTCCTTAAAGCGTAATGGTATGTCCATAGAGAGAAGTAATAGAGGTAAAGAGCGCCCCACGCGTATCGCCACAACGTGGCTTCCTCAGGGGTACTATTGCAATGAAAAGCAGAGTCTTATATAGAGACTATTAGAGTAATAATTGTATATAGGTGTTTACTAGGTAGCAATCGCTTACCTCTCCCTCCCCGCCCCGTTTATCAAGTCGGTAGGAATATTGGCGTCCAAATGAACGCTATACGCATGCGTCAGAGGCCAGCGCTGTGTTGTATGTCGGGAGGCCCCGCGCATGCTCAATGCAGAATGGGTGTCCTTCACCCCAGGAGAGGAGATGCGGCAGAGCCACTGAATATGGCGGATCTCCACGCATGCCCAGAGCGGCGGCCGGGGAGAGGACCAGGACCCTGACATCCCCCGTACCCAGTGCGCACACGTCGGGGCCGACATCAGGGAAATCCACACTATAAACTGTATACACACAGCACACACTATATAGACTTACATTATACACACAATATATACACACTATACATTATACACACTTACACTATATGCACTATATAGACTTACATTTAACAGACTATATACTCTATACAGACAGCACACACTATATAGACATACATTATACACACAATACATTATATACACTATACACTACTATGCATACAATATGTATTTTATGACACCATAAACACACCAGACACTATATACATTTACACTATATATACACACCACACACTATATAGATTTACACTATACACACACCAAACACTATAAAGACTTACACTTTATACACTATACAAACACCACACACTATATAGACTAACATTATATACAATATACACAAACCACGCACTATATAGACTTACACTATATACAGGGTGGGCCATTTATATGGATACACCTAAATAAAATGGGAATGGTTGGTGATATTAACTTACTGTTTGTGGCACATTAGTATATGGGAGGGGGAAACTTTTCAAGCTGGGTGTGGACCATGGCGGCCATTTTGAAGTCAGCCATTTTGTATCCAACTTTAGTTTTTTCAATGAGAAGAGGGTCATGTGACACGTCAAACTAATCGAGAATTTCACAAGAAAAACAATGGTGTGCTTGGTTTTAACGTAACTTTATTCTTTCATGAGTTATTTATGTCATTATGGGTGTCAGGTCCGAGCATTCCTAGATGAACAGTTTCCTGGAAGGTGGATTGGTCGTCGTGGGCCAGTTGAATGGCCCCCTAGGTCTCCCGATCTGACCCCCTTAGACTTTTATCTTTGGGGTCATCTGAAGGCAATTGTCTATGCTGTGAAGATACGAGATGTGCAGCAACTGAAACTACGGATACTGGAAGCCTGTGCTAGCATTTCTTCTGCGGTGTTGCTATCAGTGTGTGAAGAGTGGGAGAAGAGGGTTGCATTGACAATCCAACACAATGGACAGCACTTTGAACACATTTTATAAGTGGTCAGAAACTTGTAAATAACTCATGAAAGAATAAAGTAACGTTAAAACCAAGCACACCATTGTTTTTCTTGTGAAATTCTCGATAAGATTGATGTGTCACATGACCCTCTTCCCATTGAAAAAACTAAAGTTGGATACAAAATGTCCGACTTCAAAATGTCCGCCATGGTCAACACCCAGCTTGAAAAGTTTCCCCCCTCCCATATACTAATGTGCCACAAACAGGAAGTTAATATCACCAACCATTCCCATTTTATTTAGGTGTATCCATATAAATGGCCCACCCTGTACACTATACACACCACACACTATATAGACTTACACTGTATACACTATAAACACACACCACAAACTATATAGACTTACATAATATACAATATACACACACCACACACTATATAGACTTACACTATATACACTATACACACACCACACACTATATAGACTTACATTATACAGAATATATACACACTATACATTGTATACACTATACACACATACTATATGCATTATACACACACACTTACACTATATACACTATATAGACTTACATTATACACACAATAAACTCTATAATCTCAGAGCACACTATATAGACAGATTATTTACACTATAAACTCTATATACGCAGCATACTCTATATAGACTAACACTATACGCACACAACACACTATATAGACTTACACTATATACACCATACACACACCACACACTATATAGACTTACACTATATACACACACATCACACTATATACACTTACACTATACACACAACACACACTATATAGATTTAAACTATGTTCCTTATAAACGCCACACACTATATGGACTTGTGGGGGATTATACTGAAAGGAGGGTTCTGACCATCTGATTGACTGCAGAGGGCTCTATGTGTGGGAAATAATTTCACACACAAAAATTCAGAAACTAAACACGCTATATACAATTCACACTAACATCACACACTATATATTCAAACTACACACGTTATATCTTTTAACGACCATCACACGGCCGTTTTCAGAACAATGATGTTCTATGGGTGTATTCACACGGCCGTTTTATAACGGCCCGTGAATAATGGCCGTCCAAAAATAGGACATGTCCTATTTTTGTCCATTTAAACGGCCTGACAGCCCCCATAGAAGTCAATGGATCCGTTTTTAACGGCTGTCAATACATGTAACAACCATTAAAAACGGATCTGTGACAATGGGATTGGCAAGGGAATTATTAGTTCACTTGCTGGCTATCAGCGGCGCGACGACACACTCACCGATGCAGCGCCGACCTATTCAGGTGTGGTCTGTCGTCTTCGCGGGTTCTGCAAAGGTGACGCGATGACATCGCGCCGCCTTCACAGATCCGGTGAAGATGAGAGACCACACCTGAAGACCCGTTGCATCAGTGAGCGTCATCGTGTTGCCACAGATCTTGGGAAGACGAGAGGAGAGACCTTACCTGCATCGGTGAGTATGTAGGGTATTCATGTCGGGCTGTGTGTCATCTACAGAGAGGCTGTCTGGCATCATATACAGAGAGGTGTGTGACCTTATATACAGTGAGGTGCGTGACATCATATACAGGAGGTGCGTGACATCATATACAGGAGGTGTGTGGCATCATATACAGGGAGGTGTGTGACATCATATACAGGGAGGTGCGTGTCCTCATATACAGGGAGGTGTGTGGCATCATATACAGGGAGGTGTGTGGCATCATATACAGGGAGGTGCGTGACATCATATACAGGCAGGTGCGTGACATCATATACAGGGAGGTGCGTGGCATCATATACAGGGAGGTGCGTGGCAACATATACAGGGAGGTGTGTGGCATCATATACAGGGAGGTGTGTGGCATCATATACAGGGAGGTGCGTGACATCATATACAGGCAGGTGCGTGACATCACATACAGGGAGGTGCGTGGCATCATATACAGGGAGGTGCGTGGCAACATATACAGGGAGGTGTGTGGCATCATATACAGGGAGGTGTGTGGCATCATATACAGGGACGTGTGTGGCATCATATACAGGGAGGTGTGTGACATCATATACAAGGAGGTGTGTGGCATCATATACAGGGAGGTGTGTGACATCATATACAGGGAGGCGCGTGACATCATATACAGGGAGGCGTGTGACATCATATACAGGGAGGCGTGTGACATCATATACAGGGAGGTGTCTGGCATCATATACAGGGAGGTGTGTGGCATCATATACAGGGAGGTGTGTGGCATCATATACAGGGAGGTGTGTGGCATCATATACAGGGAGGTGTGTGGCATCATATGCAGGGAGGTCTGTGGCATCATATACAGGGAGGCTGTGTGGCATCATATACAGGGAGCTGTGTGGCATCATATACAGGGAGGTGTGTGGCATCATATTGTAATGAATCGTGGTAGGGAGACGGACAGGTGAGCCCTAATCTACCAGCAACTCAGTCCCTGCCTACTTGCACGGCCCTTCCTAAGTGACAGTGTACAACTGGGCGACGGTCCCTACGCTCAGTAAGTGCAAGACAGACAACACAAGACAAGGGCACACAGAAGCAAAGGGGGGTCTAGGGGCAGTTGCCCACGGAGACACCGTGAGCAACAGGCATCAGTGAACGAGCCGAATCAAACCAGGGGAGTAAGTAGTAGCAAAATCAGAGCTGGAGATTAGTCAGGCAAGTCAGGGTCAATAAGTAACAGCGGTCAATCAGGTAAATAGCAGGAATCGCAGAGCCAGGAAACCAGACAATCACAGGCAAGGAACATGCTGCAAGTGAGGGTATAAATAGACCAAGGGCGGGAGCTAGAACCGTCAGGCCAGGCTGTGATAGGTTCTCCCTCTCCTGCAAGCCTGAGTGGTAACAGATCGCGTCACTCTAGCAGACCTTGGAGCTGATGAGGGCTGATTAACCCCGGGCGTCGACACAGGACCTGTGTCTGGCAAACCCTTTACAGTACTCTTCCTAGGTGGGCCTGGCTTGTTGGGGAACCGAAGATGAAACTTCCTGAGCAATATACCGGTGTGAACATCCCGGGCGGGTACCCAAGTCCTCTCCTCAGGCCCGTATCCTCTCCAATGGACCAGGTACTGGAGAGAGCCTTGGACCATCCTGCTGTCCACAATGTTGGCTACCTCGAATTCTACCCCATCCGGAGTGAGAACAGGGACCAGAGGTCTCCTCGATGAAGCCAAGGACGGGAAGCAGCTTTTCAAGAGGGAGACATGGAACACGTTGTGTATCTGAAAAGACGGGGTAACTCCAGCCGGAAGGAGACAGGGTTGAGTACCTCAATGATTTTGTACGGCCCTATATACCGGGGAGCTCATTTCTTGGACGGAACTTTAAGGCACAAATTTTTAGAAGACAGCCACACCAGATCCCCGACCACAAAAAGGGGATTAGTTGAACGTCTTTTATCTGCCTGAGTCTTTTGGATGTTCTGGGACGCCTCAAGGTTCTTCTGAACCTGGGCCCAGACTGTGCACAGTTCCCGATGAACGACATCTACCTCGGGATTGTTGGAACTACCAGGTGAAACGGAGGAGAACTGTGGATTAAACCCAAAATTACAGAAGAAGGGGGAGACCCCCGACGAGTTACTGACCCGGTTATTAAGGGAAAATTCGGCGAGGGGAATGAAGGAGACGCAATCATTTTGACAGTCTGAGATAAAACACCTTAAAGGAACAGTGTCATCACAAATAATTTTTTTATATGTTAAAGATGTTAGTGCCTTCATATAAACGTTTATTTTCATTTGTGTGTTTGTGTTTTACTGTTTCTTATTTTCACACTTTTTCTTCCCTATGGGGGCTGCCATTTTTTGTTCCATTTCTGTGTGTGTCGATTAACGACACACACAGACATGGAATACGGCAGCCACAGTCCCATAGGGACTGCGAACGGCTCCCGTCCCATTGACTGCCGTGTACGGCGTCTGTGTGGGAACTGCGCATGCGCCGCTCCCACACAGTCCTATTCGAAATTGGCGCCGTCCGGCGCCATTTTCCTGTGGACCGGAAGTCGCGGCTGGACAGTAATATTACTACTTCCGGTCGCGGCTTCCGGACAAGTGCACATGGAACAGCGGCAGCAAAGGGAGCGGACGGGCCGGAGGGAGCCGCGGCGGCAGGAGCAGGTAAGCGATTTCAATGTATGTTAGTGTTTGTGTGTGTTTACTACTGTATGTAAACCTACTACACTGTGGGTTACCTCAAAAAATGGCGACACACAGTGTAGGAGGTTAAACCTTTCCAACCCCTCGTTTATCCCGGCACTAGCCAGGATAAAGGAGGGGGGGATGCTGAGAGCTCACTAGAGCGAGAGCTTTTAACCCAATGTTGCAATGCTGCAATTTTGGGAACTAGCTCCAAACAGCTCCATCTAGTGACCAAAAATGGGTAGTATTATAAATTTGAAAAAATTTATAATATTTCCTGACTCGCGAAAAAAATAAAAAAAATTTGAACAATGTTTAATCACCCACACACTAAATGTTTAAATTTAAAAAAAAAAACATGTTTTTGGGGCGACACCATGCCTTTAAGTATTGTTCTAGAGACTGATTAGTCCTCTCAGTTTGGCCATTAGTTTCAGAATGGAAGGCAGAGGAAAAGGACAGATCAATCTCCAACTTCTTACAGAAAGCTCTCCAAAATGATGAAACAAATTGTACCCCTCTGTCAGAAACAATATTGACCGGGACCCCATGGAGACGCAGGATGTGTTTGACAAACAAGGTAGCTAACGTCTTGGCATTAGGTAGTTTCTTGAGGGGTACAAAGTGGCACATCATACTGAAGCGGTCTACTACAACCCACACCACTGACTTGCCTTGGGATGGAGGTAGATCGGTGATAAAATCCATGGAGATATGGGTCCAAGGTCTCTGGGGAATGGGCAAAGAACATAGTAAGCCCGCAGGTCGGGACCTGGGAGTCTTAGACCTAAGCACAAATTTCACAAGCGGCGACGTAGGCCTTAACGTCTTTAAGCAACCCAGGCCACCAATAGGCAATAGGTTCTAGAAATGAGGTGCTTGGTAGCCAGGATGGCCAGATAGTGGGAGGTCATGATTCTCCCTGAACAACTTTAGCTGGAATTGCAGGGGAACAAACAGCTTGTTCTCAGGAAGGTTCCCAGGAGCTGAACCTTGATCAGCCGCAATTTCGGAGACTAAGTCTGAATCCACCGAGGATATGATTATACCTGGGGGCAAAATACAAGCGGGGTCCTCCTCAGGAGGAGGGCTAGCCATGAAGCTACTTGACAGAGCATCAGCTTTAATATTTTTTGACCCAGCCCTATAGGTAACCACAAAGTTGAATCTTGTAAAAAAACAACGCCCATCGAGCTTGCCTCGAGTTTAGCCTCCGGGCAGATTCTAGGAAAACCAGATTTTTGTGGTCAGTAAGGACCGTTACCTGGTGCCTATCCCCCTCCAGGAAGTGGCGACACTCCTCAAATGCCCATTTATTGGCTAAGAGTTTGCGGTTGCCAACGTCATAATTTCTCTCAATGGAGAACTTCCAGGAGAAGTAGGCACAGGGACGGAGATGGGTGAGAGACCTAGTACCCTGGGACAAAACAGCACCCACTCCCACCTTGGAGGCGTCAACCTCCACGATAAATGGCTCCATTTGGTTAGGCTGAATCAGCACTGGGGCAGAGACAAAGCACCTCTTAAGGATCTCAAAAGCCTGGACCGCCTCCGGAGGCCAGTGGAGGAGATCAGCACCTTTATGAGTGAGGTCCGTAAGAGGCTTAGCGATGACCGAGAAGTTAGCAATATATCTCCTGTAATAATTAGCAAACCCCAGGAAACACTGTAAGGCCTTCAGGGAGGCAGTCGGACCCATTCTGCCACAGCCTGAACCTTGGCAGGGTCCATGCGGAATTCGTAAGGCGTGAGATTTGACCCAAAAATTGTATCTCCTGCACCCCAAACACACATTTTTCGGTTTTTCCGAAGAGCCTGGAGCACCTTCCTGACATGCTCAATGTGGGAGGACCAGTCCTTGGAAAACAGAAGTATATCATCAAGGTACACTACAAGAAATACCCCCAGATAGTCTCTTAAAATCTCATTTATGAAATTCTGGAAGACCGCGGGAGCATTACACAACCCAAAGGGCATGGCGAGATATTCGAAATGACCTTCGGGTGTATTAAACGCAGTCTTCCACTCATCCCCCTCTCTGATCCGGGTAAGGTTATAAGCCCCCCGAAGATCGAACTTAGAGAACCATTGGGCCCCCTGAACCTGATTGAAGAGATCAGGAATCAAAGGAAGGGGATATTGGTTCCCTACAGTGATCTTATTTTAATTTCGGTAATCGATGCACGGCCTAAGACCACCATCCTTCTTCCCTACGAAGAAGAAGCCAGCACCTACCGGAGAAGTAGAGGGGCGAATGTAACCCTTGGCCAGGCATTCCTGGATATACTCTCTCATGGCTTCACGTTCAGGACAATAGAGATTAAATATCCTTCCTTTAGGGAGCTTAGCTCCTGGTACCAAATCAATTGTGCAATCGTACTCTCTATGAGTAGGTAACTCTTCGGAGGCCCTTTCAGAAAAGACATCAGCGAAGTCCTGAATAAACTCAGGTAAAGTGATCACCTCCTCAACGAGAGAAACCAAATTAAGAGAAAAACATGACGTCATACATTCATTACCCCATTTAGTAAGATCACCAGTATTCCAGTTAAAAGTGGGATTATGCGTCTGCAACCTAAAATCAAATCGGACGATAACCCCTGCATCACTAACACAGAACACTGCTCCAAATGAATGGAGCCAACAATGAGTTCAAAAACAGGGGTATGCTGCATAAAATAACCATTGGCAAGCGGTGTGGAGTCTATACCCACTACCGGGACAGGTTTAGGCAAATCAATTAGTGGCATAGCTAGAGACATAGCAAATTCCACAGACATAATATTAGCAGAAGACCCTGAATCCACAGTGGCAGACCTACCATCAAAAGAAACCTGAAAGTGAAGCAAGTTTTTATTAGGCTTCATGTTTACGGGAAATACCTGTGCGCCCAAGCGACCTCCCCGATGGTCACTTAGGCGTAGAAATTTTCCAGCTGCCTATTCTTGTGCCTGGGACAGGAGTTCAATCGATGCTTGTCATCCCCACAGTAGAAGCAGAGACCATTCCTCCTGCGGAAATCTCTACGTTTTTGGGGAGCCACGGAGGCCCCGAGTTGCATCTGTTCATCCGAGTTCTCCGTGGAAGAACGAAGCAACGGAACCTTTGGAGCCATCATGGGGGAGCCAGAGGAGAAAGCACAAAAATGTTCCAGTCGTCGTTCCCTGAGACGTCGGTCAAGACGTACCACTAAAGCCATAGCCTGATCTAGAGAGTCTGAGGTGGGATAGCTAACTAACAGGTCTTTCCAGGGCGTTCGACAGACCCAATCTAAACTGGCATCTCAAGGCAGGGTCATTCCACCGAGAAGCTACACACCACTTCTTAAAGTCAGAACAGTACTCCTCAACGGGTCTCTTACCCTGACGTAAGGTCACCAGCTGACTCTCGGCCAAGGCAGTCTTGTCAGTCTCGTCATAGATGAGCCCGAGAGCAGAAAAAACAAGGTCAACAGAAGAAAGTTCAGGGGCATCAGGAGCCAAGGAGAAGGTCCAATCATGGGGGCCGTCCTGGAGCCGGGACCTAATTATACCCACTCGCTAGCTCTCAGAGCCTCAAGAGTGGGGTCTTAATTGGAAATAGAGTCTACAACTCACCCGAAAAGAGAAAAAGGTCCGCCGGTCCCCTGAGAACCGGTCAGGCAACTTGAGGTGGGGTTCAAGAGGTGAGGTGAAGGGCACTACCTGGGTAGCATCACGCTGGTTGAACCTCTGAGCAAGGTCTTGAATCTGTAGGGAGAGACCCTGCATTTGCTGAGCCAGCGCCTCAAGGGGGTCCATAGTAGAGTCAGGGACCAGGGTAAAAAAACTATGGGGCCTGTGATCATATAATGAATCGGGGTAGGGAGACGGACAGGTGAGCCCTAATCTACCCGCAACTCAGTCCCTGCCTACTTGCACGGCCCATCCGAGGTGATGGCGTACAACTGGGCGACGGTCCCTACACTCAGTAAGTGCAAGACAGACAACATAAGACAAGGGCACACAGAAGCAAAGGGGGGGTTGGTGCAGTTGCCCACGGAGACACCGTGAGCAACAGGCAATGGTGAACGAGCCGAATCAAACCAGGGGAGTACGTAGTAGCAAATAGAGCAGGAGAATAGTCAGGCAAGACAGGGTCAACAAGTAACAGCGGTCAATCAGGTGAATAGCAGGAATCGCAGAGCCAGGAAACGAGACAATCACAGGCAAGGAGCATGCTGCAAGTGAAGGTATAAATAGACCAAGGGCGGGAGCTAGAACTGTCAGGCCAGGCTGTGATAGGTTCTCCCTCTCCTCAGCCTGCAAGCCTGAGTGGTAACAGATCGCGTCACTCTAACAGACCTTGAAGCAGATGAGGGCTGATTAACCCCGAGCGTCGACACAGAACATGTGTCTGGCAAACCCTTTACACATACATTACTTATCCTGTACTGATCCTGAGTTAGATCCTGTATTATACTCCAGAGCTGCACTCACTATTCTGCTGGTGGAGTCACAGTGTACACACATTACTTATCACGTACTGATCCTGAGTTACATCCTGTATTATTCTCCAGAGCTGTACTCACTATTCTGCTGGTGGAGTCACTGTGTACATACATTAGATTACTTATCCTGTACTGATCCTGAGTTACAGCCTGTATTATACTCCAGAGCTGCACTCACTATTCTGCTGGTGGAGTCAGTGTACATACATTACATTACTTACCCTGTAGTGATCCTGAGTTACATCCTGTATTATACTCCAGAGCTGCACTCACTATTCTGCTGGTGGAGTCACTGTGTACATTACATTACTTATCCTGTACTGATCCGGAGTTACATTCTGTATTATACTCCAGAGCTGCACTCACTATTCTGCTGGTGGACACTGTGTACATACATTACATTACTTATCAAGCTATGATTAAGGACCTCATTGGTCTGAAACGCATAAGCGTGGTCCCGGAATTTTTTGTTTTAACCTTTTTGTTTTAAACATGACCTAATAAACCCTATAACTTTTATTCTGAGTGCTGGATATACCTTCATCATACACCTATATTGCCTTGATTACCTGCTGTCGATACAGGACCAGTTTGGGAATATCTACAAGCACCTGCAGTATTTGGATACATTTATACCAACTTGCACCATTTAAACGCATTGGAAACGCAGTGGAAATGTGGTGGGCAAACTTTTTGTAACACTTCCCCTTTTTCATTACATTACTTATCCTGTACTGATCCGGAGTTACATCCTATATTATACTCCAGAGCTGCATTCACTATCACTATTCTGCTGGTGGAGTCACTGTACATACATTACATTACTTATCCTGCACTGATCCTGAGTTACATCCTGTATTATACTCCAGAGCTGCACTCACTATTCTGCTGGAGGAGCCACTGTGTACATACATTACATTATGGTGAGTGCCGTGCTGTCTTCGTTTCTACATGTTGTCATTTGCTGAAACTAACTTCAACATGCACTGAGCACCGCCAGACAAAGGCTGTCGAACTACAGGTCTCAGCGAGCTGAAGCACAGAGTCTGTAACATTGCAAGCTAAGGCAGTGCCAACCATTTTTCATTTCTACATGTTGCACTATACATTACATTACTTATCCTGTACTGATCCTGAGTTACATCCTGTATTATACTCCAGAGCTGCACTCACTATTCTGCTGGTGGAGTCACTGTGTACATACATTACATTACTTATCCTGTACTGATCCTGAGTTACATCCTGTATTATACTCCAGAGCTGCACTCACTATTCTGCTGGTGGAGTCACTGTGTACATACATTACATTACTTATCCTGTACTGATCCCGAGTTACATCCTGGATTATACTCCAGAGCTGCACTCACTAGTCTGCTGGTGGAGTCACTGTGTACATACATTACATTACTTATCCTGCACTGATCCTGAGTTACAATCAAATTGTGACTGACACTGATGAGCTTTTACTTTAAAGATTCTTCAAAAATGGGACCGCGTGAGGCGCTGCTACTCAATAATGATTCAGTTGTGAAGGATAATGATATTTATTGATAAAGGCTACGCGTTTCAATGCCGCACCGGCATCTTCCTCAGGCCATATGGCCTTCACAACTGAATCATTATTGAGTAGCAGCGCCTCACGCAGTCCCGTTTTTGAAGAAACTTTAAAGTATCATATTGCGGTGGCCTTTCAGGCCCAACCGGCTGGGATCTCGGCAGCAGCACTCACCTGTTCACCTATTTCACGCCTATGACCTAACCAACTGTGGTAAGCATCCATCTGTCAGAAACAGTTTGTCATTTTGGGGCTTACTCACACTATGTGGCGCCGTGTTTTTTCCTTTTATTTCTTCACTGATGAGCTTTTGGACGGGTATCACATGATCATGTTTTATTGCCTCGTTATCATGCAAAATATAAGTTTCTCAATCTACTGTTCGTATGCTCAGACTTGTCCGTGATCGTGGCCACCAGGATAACAGGCATAGCAGATGTTTTATGGCCCAGGAGCCACGTGTATCTTACTCCACTCACATATGAGGTACAGTTTGAGATTTCTGTGAAAGATGATGGAAGGCAAAAGACAAAAACTGTGCTCTGAAAAATGGATGGGGACGAAAATTATGATAAAACTTTCAAGACTTGAACTGTTAAGGGGTGGGGGGGGGGGTTGGGGCCCGATTTGAGTTTAGCCATAGAACTTTATTGTAATGATAGGGGTAGGGAAACGGACAAGTGAGCCCTAATCTACCCGCCACTCTGTCCCTGCCTACTTGCAACGACCCGCCCTAGGCGACGGGGTACAACTGGGCGGCGGTCCCTACGCTCAGTAAGTGCACGAGACAAACAGACAAGGGTACACAAAGCTAAGGGAAATGGGGCAGTTTCCCACGGCAACACCGTGAGCAACAAGAGAGGTGAACGAGCCGAGTCAAACCAGGAGTGTACGAGGTACCAAACGCAGAGCAGGAGAGTAGTCAGTAAGCCAGGGTCAGTATGGAGCAGGATCAAATAGTCAGAAGCTGTAGCTGGGCCAGGAAACCACACGAGAAAAATCAGGGTATGTTCACACGTAGTCAACAAAAACGTCTGAAAATCCAGAGCTGTTTTCAAGGGAAAACAGACCCTGCTTTTCAGACGTTTTTTAACCAACTCGCTTTTTTTGCGGCGTTTTTCGCGCCGTTTTCGCGGCGTTTTTTACGTCCGTTTTTGGAGCTGTTTTCATTGGAGTCTATGAGAAAACAGCTCCAAAAACGTCCAAAGAAGTGTCCTGCACTTCTTTTGACGAGGCTGTATTTTTACGCGTCGTCGTTTGACAGCTGTCAAACGACGACGCGTAAATAACAGGTCGTCTGCACAGTACGTCGGCAAACCCATTCAAATGAATGGGCAGATGTTTGCCGACGTATTGGAGCCGTATTTTCAGACGTAAAACGAGGCATAATACGCCTCGTATACGTCTGAAATTTGGCCGTGTGAACATACCCTCACAAGCAAAGGAGGAACAGGAAAGGCAGGTATAAATAGACCGAGGGCGGGAGCTAGCGGAGTCTGGCCAGGCTGTGATAGGCTCTCCCACTCCTAAGCCTGCCAGCCTGAGTGGTGGAAGCTGGAGTCAGTCTCAGAGACATAGACTCAGGTGTCGACTGATTACCTATGGGAGTTAACCCCGAAGCTGTGCCTGGCAGATCCTTTACATTTATGCTTACTTTTTATCCCCCTGACCTTTTCCACATCACCTCTTTATGTCCAATTCGAGCATCAGCAGGACCATCCGGAAGTTCACTCCCTGCAGTTACACTGAATCCAGAGGATGTTTGCAACAGGTCTTGGCTCGGGATAATAGGGGGGGGGGGCAATCAGGAGACGCTAATTTTCTTAAACGTCCTAACATGCCCCAACCTAAACACTTTGGTACATGGTTGAGGGAGATCCCAAAAAGGGGCCTTAGTTCCAGGTTGATTTATATGAATAATAATAAAAATGATAATACAATAATAATAATGTAATAATATAATAAAAATAAGAAGAAATAATAATATAATTAGAAGAAGAAGAGGAGGAAGAAATAATAATGTAATGATAATATAATAACAAATAATAATAATGTAATAATATAATAAAAATAAGAAATTATAATATAATAATAATAAGAAATAATAATGTAATGATAATATATTAATAATAAAAATAATAATAATATTGAAATAATGTAATCATTAAAATACAAATAATATATTAATAGAAATGCTAATATAATAATACTAATAATGAATAATACAAATAATATATTATTAATAAAAGTAATAATATATTAATAACTACAAATAATAACATAATAAAACAAATATTATATTAATTCATAAATAAAAATAATATATAAAAATAAAAATAAATAATAATATGAATAATAAACAACAACAAAAATCATTAATAATAATAAATACAATTTCTGGGGCATCTGCATAAAAATAATGAATTCAGTGAGACCCATCTGTCTCTACAATAAATTGCTCATTTCTTAATGCTGATAAATTTGATCCTTTGGGGGTTCTCAATCCGGGAAACTCGAGGGAAATCTCTTCAGAAATATAAATATTTGTACGCCGCACGATGAACCTGCATTATGGTGGAGACTTTACTGGAGCTGACACAGAAGAGGACATCGCTGGTTCTCATCCTACAACCTGTGGGCCGGGACATACATCCAATGGGCATCTGGCATGGGTCTGTCCTGCAGCATTGGTAAGCTATGGAGTAGGGTGCAGCTGGAATAAGGGCACACCCGTATCGTGTGTGTGTGATACGGTTTGCTGAGCTGCTGTATCTAATCTAATCTAGCGACATAGGGGTCGTAGTCTTATAGATATTCTGTCTCCACTATATATTTTTTGGTTTGGGGGAGGAGGTCAAAACTTATGACTTGGGGCTTGTGCCCCTGATCTTTTAAGACCCTTGCAACGTCCCCGGCTTCTAGTGCTGCATCGATGGGTTATTTATGAAAACCATGAGATATGGAGGGGCCGCAGCTATCAGCCGTTAAGAGAAGTTGGGGAGGCCCAAGAAAAACATTTGCACCGGGCCCATGAGCCCTTCGCTACTCCCCTGGACAAACTGTATAACCCATAGCGATAGCAACACTGTGACCACTATCAGATGACATAATCAGCATGGGCGACATCACGCGATGATACTCACAGAGGATGAGCCGTGGACCCGTGAGTCGTAGTGGGAAAAGTCAGCTGTGGTAAGTATAATAAAGTGATTTTCGGATTTAACCCCCATAAACCTTTAGTTTTAGGGACTAGAAAAGCCCTTTAAACAGGAAACTTCTGATATACAGTCGGGAGCGCAAGATTCATTCTGCTCCCTCGGCTTCCATTCATTCGAGTCTTTATGATATTTTGTTGGCCCCCTCACACTTATGTTTTCTCATGTTTCATACACTTATAGGGAAGTTTTATTACACAAAAACATCCTCTTTAGGCTGTTGCATATGGAGAGAAGCCAGAAAGGTTTTTCCTGCCTGTAGTGCAGACTTTCTCTTCCCATGTTTGCTGAATGAGTGATGTCAGAGCTGTGTGGTGTGCCTGAACCAATCAGAACCCTCCAGTGCTGCTCCCTTTCCCCTCTCACAGCAATGCAGCATCACATACACAGATGGAGAGATACTGCAGCTGCATCCCCCTCCTTCCATCCTCTGTCTTCTATTTACTGTATTAGACTAGATGGATTTTTTGGGTGACTGAGGAGGTTTGTGAACATTTCCAGAGATCCTGCAGGCCGGGAGAGGGGACTACAGGTTGCTGGAAGGTGGAGAAGATGCCTCCTTCTTCTAAGATGATGTATTACAATGTCTCCTATATTAACGCCGATTCATGTAAAGCTTTACTAACTCAGTGTAAATGTTTTCCATGTTGGGTAATTCTGTTCCTATGTCCTCTTCATCAGATCTCGCGAAGAAAGAACCAAGATGGAAAATGGATCTTCAATCCCAACCAGCTTTGAGTTCTTGGGGCTCCTGGAGATGGAAGGTCATAAATTCCTCTACTACGTTCTGTCTCTAGTTCTATTCTTCACCATCATCATCTTGAGCAGCTTCACGGTGTTTGTGGTCCTGACTGAGGAGAGTCTCCATAAGCCTATGTACGTCTTCATATGTAACCTGCTCTGCAACGGGATATTCGGGAGCTGCTCATTTTTCCCCAAATTATTGATGGATCTGTTGACGTCTTCCAAGACCATCTCTCGAAATGGATGCCTCATTCAGTCTCTGTGTGTCTCACTTTTTGCCTTCTATGAAATATTGACCTTCACCATCATGGCCTACGACCAGTACTTGGCTGTGTGTCATCCCTTCCAATACGTCACCATGATGACCAACAAGAAAGCCATTCACTTACTGACCACGTCACTGGTCTGCTCCTTCATCGTGATTCTGGTGGCCATTCTCTTGACCATGAGGGTTCCTCTGTGTGGGACACAAATCAAAAATATTTTTTGTGACAACATGTCGATATTTATCTTGGCCTGCACCGACACGTCCGTTAATAACATCTATGGGGTGTTTATAAGCGCTACCTTGTTCGTCCTTTCCACCATCTTCATTGTCTTCTCATACATTCGGATCTATTTCATTTGCCGTAAGTTGTCCCCGGAGTCTAGTAAGAAGGCCACGCACACGCTCGTCACCCACTTAATAAATTTTTCCATCTTTCTTATCGGAGTGGCATTTGTTGTCATACGTTACAGAGTTGGTAATGTCAATCTCTCCATTAGCGGCCACATCCTGCTGTCTACACAGTCCCTGGTGTTACCACCGCTTCTCAACCCCCTGGTGTTTGGGGTAAGGACGAAAGCTCTGAAGATAAAAATGATTCGCCAATTGGAAGAGCTTAAAAAGTGGATACATTTATAAAACAGAGAAAAGTCGCGATGTGTACAATTTTTTCTTTAAGAAGTTTACAAGGTTTGGTATTTTTTTGCATTGCTCTTGGTTGCTCTTCATGATAGTAGTAGAATATATTTAATGGATGGTGAGATGAAGTGACAGACGCCGGCAATGGAGCGCGGAGCAACAAGCAAAACAGACGCTCTAGGACTCGATCACACACAGAAACAATAACTGGGATATCGACCCAAAGATCAAAACTCAATGTTTTTTATTGCCAGGTTGCCAACAAACATATGACAAGTATTAGGTTTAGTTACAAATCACGTCCCTGCTATCGAGCCGGCGCTGACATGCTCCTACTCAAGATAAAATTCTGGTTACTTGCAGCTGCCACTAGGGGTCACTCACTGTATACAGATTTATATAGTTTCTATTGCGTTCAATACTAGCTGCATATACCGATCAGCCATAAGATAAAACCTCTGCCAGGTGAAGTGCATAACATTGATAATCTGGTTACAATGGCATTTGACAAAGGGGGGTGGGTGTATTCAGCAGCAAGCGACTAGTCAGTTCTTGAAGTTGATGTTGGAAGCAGGAAAAATGGAGAAGTGTAAAGATCTGAGCGACTATGACAAGGACCAAGTTGTGATGATAGATGACTGGGTCAGAGAATCTCCGGAACGGCCGGTCTTGTGGGGTGTTCCCAGTCTTGTGGGGTGTTCCGGTATGAGGTGGTTAGTACCCACCAAAAGTGCTCCAAGGAAGGACAACCGATGCCCAGCGACAGGGTCGTGGGTGCCCGATACTCATTGATGTGCAGGGGGAGGGAAGGCTAGCCCACAGATGATCTACTGGAGCATAAATCACCGATAAAGTTACTGCTGACTATGGTAGAAAGGTGTCAGGACATGCAGAACCTCGCAGCTTGCTGTATATGGGGCCGTGTACCAGCAGATTGGTCAAAGCGCCTATGCCGACCCCGGTCATCCACCAAAAGTGTCTACAATGCGCACGTGATCTTCAGAACTGGGGCAATGGAAGAAGACGCCTGGTCTGATGACTCACGTGTTACATCATGTGGACGGCCGGGTGCATCACTTACCTGGAGAAGAGATAGCACCAGGATGCATTATAGGAAGACGACAAGCAGGCGGGGGCCGGGTGGTGGTCTGGACAATGTTCTGCTGGGAAACCTTGTGTCCTGACATTCATGTGGACGTGACCCGTACCCCCGACCTAAACATTGCTGCAGACCCCTCATCATGACAGCGTATTCCCTAATGGCAGTGCCCCCTGTCAGCAGGAGAGTGCCCCCGCCACGCTGCAGGATAGTGCCCCCGCCACGCTGCAGGATAACGCTCCCATCCACGCTGCAGGAGAACTCCTCCCCCCACCACGCTGCAGGATAACGCCCCCCGCCACACTGCAGGAGAACTCCTCCCCCCACCACGCTGCAGGATAACGCCCCCGCCACTCTGCAGGATAACGCCCCCGCCACGCTGCAGGATAACGCCCTCGCCACACTGCAGGATAGTGCCCCCGCCACACTGCAGGATAATGCCCCCGCCACACTGCAGGAGAACTCCTCCCCCCACCACGCTGCAGGATAACGCCCCCGCCACTCTGCAGAACGCCCCCGACACTCTGCAGGATAACGCCCCCGCCACGCTGCAGGATAACACCCCCGCCACGCTGCAGGATAACGCCCCCGCCACACTGCAGGATAGTGCCCCCGCCACACTGCAGGATAATGCCCCCGCCACACTGCAGGATAACGCCTCCGCCACACTGCAGGATAGTGCCCCGCCACACTGCAGGATAACGCCCCGCCACACTGCAGGATAATGCCGGCATTGTCCAGGAACATGACAAAGACTTAAATATGTCATTTCCAAATTCTCCAGATCTCAATCCCACCTTACAAGATCTGCTGCCAACGTCTTGTGCCGGAGACCACAGGAACATTCACACGTCTGGTGGAGTCCATGACGATGGGTCACAGCTATACGAGGGCGACTACACATTATTAGGGGGGTGGTTGTAATGTTATGCCTGATCAGTGTATATATTATACATATATATTATTTCTACTTCCACCAGATGATGAAGGTTAAATGTTGGTGAATATGCCTTTAAATGTTTTTATTTTTACGTGCATCATCTATGAGCGCCATTCAATTAATATGTAAAATGTAGTAATAAAAGTTGATGATGATTATTAAGCAAAATGGTGTGGAAAGATCAAACATTCATTTACCATATACCTGGTATTAGGGTTTCTCCAGAATGTGGCTGTTGAGAAGTGAACGTCTGCCTTCGGATATCATTTTTACCATCAACACATCCATAATTCTGTGCGGATTAATTTCTTAATACATCTTTATAGCGGTCGGAGATCAGTTTTTCTGCTACAGAGCTCCAAATCCTGTGTATAGACATAGAGTAACATGATAAAATCTGTCTGCCTGCAGCCATCACTAGAGGGAGCTCAGGAGATAACACAATCTGCTGTAATTTTCATTATGATGCAGTGAGCTCCCCCTAGTGGTGGCTGCAGGAAGACAGAATTTTACATTGTAACTGTCTATGCAGGGGATTTGGAGCTCTGTATCAGAAAACCTGATATATTAAGAAATTAATCAGAGCAGAATGTTGGACCTAAAATTGACATGGTGATAACTGTGGACATTCACTTTAGTTCTTCAGTCTTCTCAATAACATCTTTCGGATTTCTGTGATGGTCTCTTATCTTGTCGCTGGTCGTCCTCTTCATCGATTCTTAGCACAATGGTCCCTTAGTGTTTCCCCTTTCAATTGTTACCCGTGCCGTATTACCTATTCCTGTATCCTGTGCTGTTCTTGTTCCTGTGCCCACTACTGTTGGAGTCGTGTCTACTGCACCTGCTGTCACATCCTTCCTCCGCCTATCTTGACTGTGGAGCGGCTGGTAATTTCATCCAGCAGGATCTAGTGGACCGTTTACGTCTACCCACAGTCCGTCTGGAGAGACCCCTGGCTGTTGCCTCTGTGAATGGTCTACCATTGCCCGATCCAATTATACTCTTCACAGAGCCATTGACACTATGGGTCGGAGCTCTTTACTCGGAGCAGATCACCTACTACCTAAAGCTATCAATCCTATCCTGCTGGATCTGCAATGGTTCTGCCTACACGCCCCAGTTCTTGACTGGAGTTCGAGAGGTTCTTTAATGGGGTTCTAGATGTCACAGCCATTGCCTGTCACAAGTCCGTCCTGTTGTGCCCCCTCTGCCTCAATCACTTTCCGGTCTACCATCTCAGTATGCCAGTTTTGCGGATGTCTTCTGCAAACGAGAAGCTGAGACGTTGCCTCCACATCGGAATTATGACTATCCCATTGAACTGGTTCCTAATCCTTCTCTTCCCCGTGGACGGGTATATCTTCTCTCCTTGTCCGAGACTTTATCTATGTCTGCCTATATCAAGGAGAATTTGGAGAGGGGTTTTACTCAAAAACCTTCCTCCCCGGCTGGGGCCGGCTTCTTCTTCGTTAAGAAGAGAGATGGATCTCTTCGACCCTGCATTGACTACCGTGGTCTCAACCAGATCACGGTCAAGAACAAATACTCATTGCCACTTATATCCGAGCTGTTTGATCGCATACGAGGAGCCAAAAAATTTTCTAAGCTGGATCTGCGGGGGGCTTACAACCTAATCCGGATTCGCAGGGGTGACGAATGGAAGACGGCATTTAACACCCGTGATGGGCACTACGAATACCTAGTGATGCCCTTCGGACAGTGTAACGCTCCCGCAGTGTTTCAGGAATTCGTCAGTGATTTTTTCCGAGATCTCCTCTATATGTGTGTTGCAGTTTATCTCTATATTTTGATTTTCTCCCCAGATCTGATGACCCATCGGAGGCATGTCCGTCAAGTTCTTCTGCGACTAAGAGTGAATCGCTTATATGCCAATTTGGAGAAGTGCGTCTTTGAAAAGAAGTCTTTGCCCTTCCTGGGCTACATAATCTCGGATCAAGGTCTTAAAATAGATCCTGAGAAACTAAAGTCTGTTCTGGAGTGGCCACGTCCTCAATGCCTAAGGGCCATACAGCGGTTCTGGGATTCGCCAATTTCTACCGGCAGTTTATTCCGAACTTCTCATCTCTGACGGCTCCCATCTCTACCCTTACCAAGAAGGGTGTGAATTCCAAGGTGTTGGCTCCAGAGGCAGAGTACGCATTCATTAGCCTCAAGTAAAGCCTTCACTTCAGCTTCGATCCTCCATCATCCTGACGTATCTCGGCAGTTCTCATTGGAGGTGGACGCTTCCTCTGTTGGTACTGGTGCACTTCTGTTCCAGAGGAGCTCCAAAAGGAAAGGCATTAGTATGTGGCTACTATTCTAGACTTTTTTCTTCTACTGAGCGCAATTACTCTATTGGAGATCGGGAGCTACTGGCCATCAAATTGGCTCTGGAGGAGTGGAGACATCTTTTAGAGGGCGCAGCTCACCCCATCTTGATCTACACCGACCCCAAGAACCTTACCTACCTTCAGTCCGCTCAAAGACTGAATCCCCATCAAGCTAGGTGGTCGCTGTTCTTCACCCGTTTCCAATTTCTGCTCCACTACCATCCCGCTGACAAGAATGTGAGGGCCGATGCCCTGTCCAGATCGTTTGAGACGGACGACACGATGGAGTCGCTTCAGAATATCATAGACCTGTCCTGCATTGTCATTGCTAATCCTCTGCAGGTTAGAGACATCCCTCCGGGAGGACTTTTGTTTGGTTGGCAGACAGGAGAGGAATTCTCCACTGGGGACACAGCTCTAAACTAGCTGGGCACGCTGGTGTCTATAAAGCCTGAGACCTGATTGCTCGTCAATTCTGGTGGCCCACACTATCTAAAGATTTTCTGGACTTGGTCTCTTCTTGCACGGTGTGTGCTTATAAAAGTTACTCACTCCAAGCCGGCCGGCCTGCTTCAACCTCTGCCTGTACCCAATACCCCCTGGAAGCACATTGCAATGTACTTTGTCACAGACCTTCCCCCCTCAGCAGGATGCAACACGGTCTGGGTGGTGGTGGACCGGTTCTCTAAGATGGCACATTTTATCCTGCTGACCGGCCTACCATCTGCTCCCCGACTGACGAGTCTCTTCATTCTACACATCTTTCGCTTGCATGGCTTGCCTCTTCACATGGTGTCCGACCAGGGGTTTCAGTTTACCTCAAAGTTCTGGAGAGCCCTCTGTAAACTCCTGGATGTGAGATTGGACTTTTCCTCAGAATTATCTCCGCCACTTCATCTCTTCACAGCACGATAACTGGGTACAGCTTCTTCCATGGGCCGAGTTCTCATTCAACACCCACACAAGTGAATCCACCACTTCCACTCCATTTCACATTGTGTACAGTCAACTGCCTAAAGTCCCTCTTCCAGTGTCGACTTCATCTCAGGTACCCACTGCTGACTCTGCATATGGGGACTTTCTGCAAATCTGGCAACAAACCCGGTCCTCTATTTTGCTGGAAGTCGATCACATGAAGCAAAAGGCAGATACAAAGTGAAGAGAGTCGCCTCAGTATCTTCTGGGTACTAAAGTCTGGCTGTCCTCTCGGAACATTCGTTTGAAGGTGCCCTCATACAAGTTTGCTCCCAGCTTCCTCGGTCCTTTCGAGATTCTGCAACAGATAAACCCTGTCTCCTATAAGCTGCGGCTGCCTCCTACCCTCAGAATCCCCAACTCCTTCCATGTGTCCCTCCTGAAACCAGTGGTCCTAAACTGCTACAGCAAGACTTCTAGTTCCACAGTTGCTCCCAGCGGTTCTTCTGATATATTCGAGGTGAGGGAGATCCTGGACTGCAAAAGGGTAGGAGGAAGGACTTTCTATTTGGTGGACTGGAGAGGGTTTGGTCCTGAGGAGAGGTCCTGGGAGCTTGATGAGAACCCCAGTGCTCCTGCTCTTATTAAAAAATTCCTCTCTAGCTCTGGCCCCAAGAAGAGGGGCGTAAGAGGGGGGATACTGTAGCGTCCATCAGGTTTACTCACCTCCCGACGCCTGCAGCCATGGATCCGTAAGCGCTTGACCCCATCTCCTTCCTAGGAGACGCCAGCGCTCACTTCCGCTCCGTTCTGCTGTGTCCCGTAGGAACATCAGGAAATCATCATCAACGGACCATGATTTTCTGGTCTATAAGAAGGCCCGAGCCCTTCTGATCCTTGCCTGAGCGTTGTTAGTTTTCCCAGTCTGTCTTGCAAATGGTCCCTTAGTGTTTCCCCTTCCAGTTGTTACCCGTGCCGTTACCTGTATCCCGTGCTGTTCTTGTTCCTGTGCCTACTAGTGTTGGAATCGTGTCTACTGCACCTGCTGTCGTTTGCCACGTCCAGTGTCTTCTGCCATGTCTAGTGTGTTCTGCCACGTGCAATGTGTTTTCTGCCACGTCCAGTGTCTTCTGCAACATCGGATACTGCCCGCCACGTCTGGCGCTACCTGCTGCACCGGCCTCCTTCCGTGCTGAAGCCACAGCCACCGTCTGGACTAGTTCAGGTACCTAAGCGTTACTATTACTGACTTTCGTATAGACTGTGACCTGGTCAGCTGCCTCTCCGCTACGGCAGAGCGGCCTAGTGGGTCCACATACCCTGTGATCATGACACAGGCATATTCCAATTTGCCATAAAGGCAAAAAATTCCTCCCCGATGACAAATGGTGATCGAATTGATGCTTAGATCGACATTAGTACCAGTAACCCTGTATATAATTTTCCAGGGAAGATGCTTAACCCTTTCTTACATCCGTCCACATCATCAGCCATGTGGGACCCGGTCCATAACGTTATAGTTCAGACAGTAATGCTTTCAAGCATTGAGATTAAATCCCTCGTTCCCCAGCCGCATGCCGTGACCCCGTGTTCTCTGTGGAAGTTGTTGCATTGGGCCCATTGGAATATTCAAATAAAGAAACCCTATCATCCCTCGGCTTTCTCCTCTCTAGGGTAAATACGTTGTGACAACCTTTCTTCATAGCCGAGATCTTGCATTCTTTGATTTTGGTATCTTTTTTAAAGGACTGGTGCCCAAAACTGGGCTTCTTATCTAAGATGCAGCAACACGAGTGCTTTATAAAGTGGGAAAAACAATGCTCGCTTCTCAACACCGCATTCCAAATTATTATGCAAATGTTATTTTTCGCTGATTTTCCTAAATAGTCGATGCAAATGACAGTCAGTATAATCTTCAAGCCATCAACCGTTGGAGTATAATGCAAATTTTATTGAACAAATCTCCTAATGATAACAGATTTTTTTTTAGAAGTAAAAAACTCAAAATGCACGGTTTCAAATTATTATGCACAACAGAGATCAAAACATTTTAAAGGTTGTAAAGAGACTAAAATGGTAATTTGTTGCATTTTCAGCATCAGGTCATATTTACAGAAATCAAAAGCTCTTTCAAATAAAAAAAAAAACTTACCAGGTCAAGTTACAGGTTAACATAGGACCCCTTCTCTGATATCACCTTCACAATTCTTGCATCCATTGAATTTGTGAGTATTTGGACAGTTTCTGCTTGAATATCTTTGCAGGATGTAAGAATCGCTTCCCAGAGCTTCTGTTTTGATGTGAACTGCCTCCCACCCGCGTAGATATTTTGCTTGAGGATGCTCCAAAGGTTCTCAATAGGGTTGAGGTGAGGGGAACATGGGGGCCACACCATGCGTTTCTCTCCTTTTATGCCCATAGCAGCCAATGACACAGAGGTATTCTTTGCAGCATGAGATGGTGCATTGTCATGCATGAAGATAATTTTGCTACGGAAGGCACGGTTCTTCTTTTTGTACCACGGAAGAAAGTGGTCAGTCATAAACTCTGCGTACTTTGCAGAGGTAATTTTCACACCGCCAAGGACCCTAAAGGGGCCTACCAGCTCTCTCCCCATGATTCCAGCCCAAAACATGACACCGCCACCTCCTTGCTGACGTCGCAGCCTTGTTGGGACATGGTGGCCCTTCACCAACCATCCACTACTCCATCCATCTGGACCATCCAGGGTTGCACGGCACTCATCAGTAAACCACATGGTTTGAAAATTAGTCTTCATGTATTTGAGCCCACTGCAACGGTTTCTGCTTGTGAGCATTGTTTAGGGGTGGCCGAATAATAGCTTTATGCACACTTGCAAACCTCTGGAGGATCCTACACCTTGAGGTTCGCGGGACTCCAGAGGCACCGGCGGCTTCAAATACCTGTTTGCTGCTTTGCAATGGCATTTTAGCAGCTTCTCTCCTAATCCTATTAATTTGTCTGCCAGAAACCTTCCTCATTATGCCTTTATCTGAACGAACCCGTCTGTGCTCTGAATTAGCCACAAATCTTTTCACAGTACGATGATCACGCTTACGTTTTCTTGAAATATCCAATGTTTTCATACCTTGTCCAAGGTATTGCACGATTTCACACTTTTCGGCAGCAGAGAGATCCTTTTCTTTCCCATATTGCTTGAAACCTGTGGCTGCTTAATAATGTGGAACGTCCTTCTTAAGTAGTTTTGCTTTGATTGGGCACACCTGGCAAACTAATTATCACAGGTGTCTGAGATTGATTACAATGATCCAAAGAGCCCTAAGACACAAGACCATCCATGAGTTTCATTGAAAAACCAATAATTAAATGTTTGACACTTAAATCCAATGTGCATAATAATTTGGAACACGGTGTAGAAGCCATGCCTTTACGAATGCAAGACTTTATTATGTTAGCGTTTGATGCAGCAGACTGGCATTGAGTGCTATAATTTAGTTGATCATCAATAATTACACCTAAATCCTTCTCCATTGTAGAAACACCCAATAGTGACCATTTAGGGTACTGTATATACAGTATAGCATGTATATTGCAGATTTAAATTGTCAGCTGATCCACCAGTTCCTGGAATACATACATGATATAAAAAGATCATTTATTTCCAAGACTAACACGGCTTATTGTTGAAGCCTCTGAAGAGACCTCACATTTATAAAGCTAGTTAGAGTTTTTGAACCCGCTACGATAAGACAACTACTTTATTTTTGGCAGATCCCACACCAATTCACTGAATCTGCCAATCTCTTGTCTATGGTAAATAAATCAATCAGTCTTCATTAAGCTCCACTGCTCCCCTAGTGGTGGCGTCAGATACAACTTTATTTCAGCTGTACTCTGAGGGATCCTTGACTTCTCCTCAGTTTCGTGTAGTCCATCTTCCAACAGGAGGGTCCCTTCTTCTGGAGAAGAAGGGACCCTCTTACCCTTCTTCTGGGACCATCTCACCGATCATTCCACTGCATTTCGGTTAACCATTGCCTTTCTCGGAGCAGCTTTCTTTGGCATCACCTCTGCTAATCGACCCTCTACAGTAGAGTTTGTAGCTTCTGCTGCCAAATATAAGTAGGTGGTGGGTGAAGAACTTTCTGCCATGGGTGACCCTGGCAGGAGCTGCAAGCTCTTTGCTTTTCCCCAAAGCCTTAAGGATGATTATAGAACGATTGCAAAAATACTCATCACATTGTTATATTATAACCGGAGTTTATTTGACCGCCAGTTACACGATATATCACCACAATAGAAAAAAAAATACAATTTGCTTACGGCAAAAGTATTCTGTAGAAAACAACCATCACTCTGAGGTAAACCCGAAATTACGAGTCAACGTGAACAAGTCCATACAGCTTTATCTCTCTTTTATGATAATCCTATAACTGAAGGTCATTAGCAGCGTGACCTTGTATAACGATAGACTGGATTTACCCCCACAACCAAGCTCAGCCTGATACAGAGTGATGAATCAGGATTTGGACAGCTGGGGTCTTCATGGGACAACCTCTTTGACTAGAAGTTTTATTGACCATGTGCTGGGGGACATCATCTCTGACTGTTCAGGATCTGGATCTCGCTTCTAAAATAAATAGGTCTCAAAAAGTTACTTGGACGAAGAACAATTAGAAGAACCGCCGGTTGTCCATGTGTCTTCTACCCAACCATCACCGGTCTTCTGCTTCAGACAAATGCAGATAAGCATTGAGAATAAAACGGAGGAACCTGGTGGGAACGTCAGCGTCCCCGGTAAGTAACCCTGTGAGAACGTTACAGTGCGGATAGTCCGTCCACTTTGAGAGGAAGAAGTCTTAAAAATTTGGAGTCGTCAGGAAGAGACTGTAGTGGGGGCAAAAGTCCAATACTCAGGTTTGGCAAGCTACACCTTACCATATATGACCTGTTCTGCTCAGCGTCTATCCTTGAATGAGATTAAATAAATTACAAGTTGGATAAACAAGGCAAAAGCCAAAATACGAGCAACCACAAAATATTAAAGCCTTGAACACCTCCGAACCACGGAGAAAAAACAGACATAAAGGACTTTACTGCACCCAGTCCGCTCAAGAACAAGCGATAAACAAGCCTCACCTCTCCATATATTGGCCTAGTTTATGTACGATATACAAAGAGTTTTAACATCTCTTCCAAGAACATTTCAGAAGGTGGTTACCAACTTGTGACCCATCACTCCAGGGTCATAGAACTCAATGGAAACCTCTGTTGATGCCACTGCAATGGGGTCTCGAATAACTGGTTAAACCTCATATGACATGGAGCACCCACTGGTATTGGAAGAACCCTGAACCAGGAACGGTCTCTACTGGACCATCGGTGAGACGTTCTACCAAAGCTGAACCAATGGGCACACCCCTGGTAGTCATCTAACGACCCCCTGAACTGCCAACCATAGGGGAGGTGGATAAAATATAAAGCAGCCAAAGCAAGAGGCCAAAGAAAAATCAAGAAGTAACATGGACATGTCGGACTTCTCAATGGTTTTGAGAGACCAAGAGGGCACATGGGAGAGAACTTTGTGCTTATAGATGGTATCCCAACTGGGTGATTGCCCCTTCTATGTCTGCTAGTGGCTCCTACCCTTCAAGTACACAGTCAGCTCCACAGTCCACATACATGGTGAGATGAGGTTAGACCAACCATACAGCCCCTCAAGCTGATCATCTAGATGGCGGTGAAGTCCACTGCTGACGCTTTTTTCTGGTTGCAGTGTAAAGTAAGGTGGTCATTTTCTAATCATCTACACCTCGAGAGGTTTGTGGCTGGGCTTGGAGTTCCATACTCGCCACTGGCCGGACCTCCTCTATGACAATGTAATGGGTACAGAGGAGCGGCATCCTAGAAAAACAAGGCAACACCACAGGTCAAAGCAAAAAGGGCGAGACGGGATCTGGGCACTTTGGTAACATATTTAGTATAAACACTCGGAGAGGGGGGTCTGTCTTATTCATATGTGTGGCCGAGGCACATTGTAACGACCTCCCCTCCTCTACAGCAGCCCAAATAGCAATCCGGCTGCCCATCGTAGCGCCCCCTAGAGGACACTGGATCGATATATGGTGATCTATTGCAGGACAGACACGAGAGCAGTGCAATAAGACATAGTGCAATATAAGTAACCCCGTACTGACCAGGACAGTCAGACCCCGGGGAAGCCACGAATCAGAGTGCAACAAACTTCAATAGGAACACACGGAGCCCGGTCACTTTACTGCAGGACTCACCTGAGCTGCACACCCGGCGGTCAGCGACTAACTACAGGCTTCCAGCAGATGGCAGCACACCGGACAGACACTCCACCAAGACGTCATCCCCCTGAGCCGCGCTCTGCAGACCCAACAATGAACTGGGTGTTCAATTGTATCTCCGGTTTGGTACATCAATGTACAGATCAAATCCGCATATTATATTCAGTGACATTTCCAATTGCTTTGTGCTCCGGTTACATCAAGAGCTGCATTCAAAATCTTCCGGCATTGTGATGCTGAACAAAACCTAAACAGCCTGGCTGCGCTCCCACAATGGCATATTCTACAACCATGTACAGTGTCTGGCGTGAGCTCTACAACTTCCACAGTGCAATGCAGCATAGCATTGCGTACAACAACCGCTGAGTACCCTTGGAGGCGGGGGAGGGGGGTGCTAGATTGGATTATTAAAAATTGTGGATGTTACAGGAGTATAAAACATGATGTGACTGAATGCAGCTCTGGATGTGACTGGAGTATAAGGCCTGTGACTGAATACAGTTCTGGATGTAACTGGGGTATAAAACAATGTGAATGCAGCTCTAGGTGGGACTGGAATATAAGACAATGTGAATGCAGCTCTGGATGTGACTGGAGTGTGACAATGTGAATGCAGCTCTGAATGTGACTGGGCATAAATGTGAATGCAGATCTGGATGGGACTGGAGTATAAGACATAATGGGAATGCAGCTCTGAATGAGACTAGGGTATAAATGTAAATGCAGCTCTGGATGTAACAGGAGTATAAGCTGTGACTCGTGGACTGACGCAGCAGCTTTATATTTTGGAAAGAATTGAGATGAACTCCGTAGGGGGGGGGGGGGGGGGGGGGTCCTGCCTCCAGCTGGTATGTACAGAGCGGCGGCCGGGGGAGGGGTGAAAAGTGCAGCAATATCTGATCAATGTGATGGACAAAGCGACCAGACGCAAATTCAGTGGTCTCACAAGTAAGACGTCCGTGTAGACACTACAGCGGGTTACGTGCGAGTGGGAGGTCCACAATATACATAGGGGAAAACTCACAGAGAGAGCGAACGGACGCTAAGGCTATGTTCACACTGAGTTTAACGTTTTTAGACGCGGAAATAGCGCCGCAAAACTCGTCAAAAACCATCCGAAAAAGCCTCCAAAGGATTTCAATGGGAGACGGAGGCGTCTTTTTCCCGTCTCGCGGGAGAAAGAAGGGACATGGCCTATCTTCAGGCGTTTACGTCTCTGACCTCCCATTGACATCCATGGGAGGCAGAAAAAGCGTATTTCGCGGAGTTTTAATGCCCGCGACACTCAATGGCCGCGGGCGAAAAACGCAGCGAAAATCGGGGTGCAGGGACAGGAAAATCTGCCTCAAACTTCCAAACGGAATTTTGAGGTACAATTTCCGCCTGCAAAAAACTCAGTATGAACCCGGCCTAAAAGTGGAAGATGTTAAAGGGCCGGTACTCCTGTAAATAGCACGGAATCATCGTATAACGGGAAGTTCTCACCTTCCTGATAATCTTCAGCCCTCCGTTATTTAGACTCCGGTTTCATGCGCCCGTCTAAAATAAAATGATCGCTGGACAGAATTGCGGCACATTTATTAGAAGGAACCTCAGCCCATAACAAATTGGGGGAATTTAAAGTCAGAAAATGAAACCTACAATTAGCGCCATTTTCTGGCTTTAATATTAATAAATCTATAGAATGTTTAGGCCACGCCCACTTCCAGTAAGCCACACCTACTTTTCTCATCACTTTTCTAAATAGACAAATGGCTGGAAAAGTCGCAAGTTTTTGCGCAAAAAATGGTGCGCGCCGTTATTCACGACTTGTTGAGATGGATTTATGAGTAAATCGCTAATAAATGTGGGCGTCTGTGTGTCAATTCCTCACCAATGTCAAGATCTCTGCTTGACTGGAAACATTCTTGATGAAACCGGTCCTGCTCACCCAGCTGAAAGATTTGTTACAATGTGTCAGTGTGGGCAATGCTCTGGGCTGAGTGTGCTTCATGGCTTGCTGTCAGTGAATGGAAACATTCTTATTTACATCCAGTCTAAATACCTGTCCTGACACCACTTCTCACAGCTGAGGGTTTGTTATAATGTATTGATCTATGCGAGTTAACAGCTTGGACTCCAGGCTGAAACATTGTAGCAAAGCTTCAGGATAGAAGAGAAATTTGTCCTGTTCACAAAAGGATTGTCTAGACCGATACATTGTAGCAAACCGTCAGCTGTACGATCAATGCTAGGCCTAAATATTTGTTTTGTAAGCCTCTGCATTAAAACAATGCAGGTTTCCATTCACTGACATTAAAGCATGAATTGCGCTCAAGCCAAAGTCCAGGAGAGGGGAGCAAGCGTTTAGTGTTATTGCCATGTTTACATCAGAGAGGATTGCCCACGTTGATACATTGTAACAAAAAATCTCTGCGAGCAGGACGAGGTCAGGACTCATTTTTAACATCTGAATGGTAATAAAAATGCTCTCAGTCACTGAGAGCAAGCAGAGATGGTGAAAATGATGAGTAATGGAAACACAAAGCCTGTTTGTGTAGATTATTGTATTATGGAAAGTTCTGCAAAGCTGGACGAGTCCTTTAAATAGTGGGAATACCCCTTTAAGATTCTCAAAAGACCGTTCCTTTATCTGGCATCGACTCCCAGAAAACCTCAACGCAACGAAAAAGTCAAAAGCAGAACGGTGACAACACAGGACGGAAGACGCCACGAGAACATCCAGCCACGGCCCTGAAGCGTACGTCGCCTCCGCCCACAGCACGCGCACCAGGAAAACACAAAATAAGTTATCAAAGTAACAAAAAGAACATAAAAGTAACAACTCCTCAAGTTTTTCCATCTTAAGTGGCCGCGTCATCTACACACAAGGACGTTCTGAGCCACCACGGCCGAAGAACAAGGCCTATCGATTCACCGGGAAGACCGCCCAGGCTAGAGGCGCCAATTGTGGGGTCACTAGTCCCTGATGCATAAATAGAACTCATTCATATAAGCTCCGCCCCTTCACAACGGCAGCCGCCACGAAGGAACCGTTTGCTAGTACCGGCTTCCAATCAAAGCTTAACTAATGGTGACACCGCGGCCCACTGAACACCCCCAGGGCTGACCGATATTTAACCTCCCTAGTCCTGAATCCACAAACCAAAAAGTTTTATGGGGGATTTTCAAAAACTCATTACCATTGAAAATAAATTATTAGAGATCAGACAGAAGTCGACGACCGGATCAGTTTCTTGCACCCTGATGGGGATATTCAGTGGCCAACCAATCGTTAAGCATTGATGTGGGATATTACAGATCTCCTCAGTTAAAGGGGACCAATCCCAGGACAGGGACCCTCTAAGGACTGGCCGGCCTCTTCTCTCACCCACAAACATAAAAAGTCATTTGGTCGAAAGCAAACTAAAAGACAAACCATGACAAACAGATAAACCTTAAACTGGAGGGGGAGGGGGGACTGTGTACTATCCCTTTAAGAAATGCCTCCATAGTGTAAGAATACCTCACGAGCAACGGCTCGTCCAACGTATCATTCAGTGCGGAGATTGCTGCAGCGGCAGTGTAAGCGTCGTGTTGGTAAGGTGTACGATTACCAGACACCCCCACGATGCTTTGCAGCAGGACCACACACGTGTAAGTGCTTTGCATTGAAAATGTCTGGACAGTTTTACGTTGATTATTTTTCCGCCATTCCAGCCGATATGCGCTGCGTGCCGCTGACCCGTAACGTGGCGGCCGCACAGAAGAGCATTAGGGCTGGAGGTGCCGGACGTCCTCACAGGGTCCTCCAGATCAGGCCGTTCTTGCTGGGTTCCAGGAACTCCTCCACTAAAGCCTGGACGACCTTCTTCAGCTCCTCCTCCAGGAATGATCTGTCACTGCAGAGACACAGAGGCGTCAGTAGGGGGCGCTGCAGAGGATGTGAAAGGGCTGCAATCCCTGATGGTGTATGATATAAGGGTACAACGACTGAGCACTTGTAGAACTCCTGATATTATGGAGGGGGCAAAGGATTGAGAGGATCAAAGGGGCAACCAAAAAGGACCCACGTGGGTCCAAGGGGCAACCAAAAAGGACCCACGTGGGTCCAAGGGGCAACCAAAAAGGACCCACGTGGGTCCAAGGGGCAACCAAAAAGGACCCACGTGGGTCCAAGGGGCAACCAAAAAGGACCCACGTGGGTCCAAGGGGCAACCAAAAAGGACCCACGTGGGTCCAAGGGGCAACCAAAAAGGACCCACGTGGGTCCAAGGGGCAACCAAAAAGGACCCACGTGGGTCCAAGGGGCAACCAAAAAGGACCCACGTGGGTCCAAGGGGCAACCAAAAAGGACCCACGTGGGTCCAAGGGGCAACCAAAAAGGACCCACGTGGGTCCAAGGGGCAACCAAAAAGGACCCACGTGGGTCCAAGGGGCAACCAAAAAGGACCCACGTGGGTCCAAGGGGCAACCAAAAAGGACCCACGTGGGTCCAAGGGGCAACCAAAAAGGACCCACGTGGGTCCAAGGGGCAACCAAAAAGGACCCACGTGGGTCCAAGGGGCAACCAAAAAGGACCCACGTGGGTCCAAGGGGCAACCAAAAAGGACCCACGTGGGTCCAAGGGGCAACCAAAAAGGACCCACGTGGGTCCAAGGGGCAACCAAAAAGGACCCACGTGGGTCCAAGGGGCAACCAAAAAGGACCCACGTGGGTCCAAGGGGCAACCAAAAAGGACCCACGTGGGTCCAAGGGGCAACCAAAAAGGACCCACGTGGGTCCAAGGGGCAACCAAAAAGGACCCACGTGGGTCCAAGGGGCAACCAAAAAGGACCCACGTGGGTCCAAGGGGCAACCAAAAAGGACCCACGTGGGTCCAAGGGGCAACCAAAAAGGACCCACGTGGGTCCAAGGGGCAACCAAAAAGGACCCACGTGGGTCCAAGGGGCAACCAAAAAGGACCCACGTGGGTCCAAGGGGCAACCAAAAAGGACCCACGTGGGTCCAAGGGGCAACCAAAAAGGACCCACGTGGGTCCAAGGGGCAACCAAAAAGGACCCACGTGGGTCCAAGGGGCAACCAAAAAGGACCCACGTGGGTCCAAGGGGCAACCAAAAAGGACCCACGTGGGTCCAAGGGGCAACCAAAAGGGACCCACGTGGGTCCAAGGGGCAACCAAAAGGGACCCACGTGGGTCCAAGGGGCAACCAAAAGGACCCACGTGGGTCCAAGGGGCAACCAAAAGGACCCACGTGGGTCCAAGGGGCAACCAAAAGGACCCACGTGGGTCCAAGGGGCAACCAAAAGGACCCACGTGGGTCCAAGGGGCAACCAAAAGGACCCACGTGGGTCCAAGGGTGCAACTAAAGCTTCATGTGTGGCAACAAATAACCCATGAAAGTCCAGGGGGCAAAACAAAAGACCCATGAAAATACAAGGGGCAACAAGAGACCCATGCGGGTCCTAGGGACTATGGAAAAAAGTAGCTAATATTCCAGACCGAGAGCTGAATAAGGAACAAGACTTACCCCTGCCCGGGGATCCCGCACATCTCGGCATAGTACTTGATCTTTGGTTCTGTCCCGCTGGTTCTCATGGTGGTCACGCAGCCGTTCAGAAAGGTGAAAGTGATCATCTGACTGTTCTTACTGGCGGGAAGAAGCTGCAGGAGACGTTGCTCTGATTAGTAGGAGACTCAATGTATATATGGAGTGTATGCTGGACTGCTATACCTGCCCACCAGAACCGAGACTATGCATCCTATATACAGGCAGCATGGCCCCAGATATATAACCAGCGCAGCGGTATACAGACGCCATTTAGTATCAAGTTTAGTTTTATACATTAACTTTTACAGTGGAGGAAGCATCACATACACACACACCTCAGCACCACGTCCCAGCTCTGTAATCAAAATATACATCTAGAACGAGTCTGCAGAAACAGCGGAGTCACTGTGCACATACATTAGAGATCCTATACTTATCCTGGATTATACTCCAGAGCTGCACTCACTATTCTGCTGGTGGAGTCACTGTGTACATACATTACTTATCCTGTACTGATCCTGAGTTACATCCTGTATTATACTCCAGAGCTGCACTCACTATTCTGCTGGTGGAGTCACTGTGTACATACATTACATTACTTATCCTGTACTGATCCTGAGTTATATCCTGTATTATACTCCAGAGCTGCAGTCACTATTCTGCTGGTGGAGTCACTGTGTACATACATTACATTACTTATCCTGTACTGATCCTGAGTTATATCCTGTATTATACTCCAGAGCTGCACTCACTATTCTGCTGGTGGAGTCACTGTGTACATACATTACATTACTTATCCTGTACTGATCCTGAGTTACATCCTGTATTATACTCCAGAGCTGCACTCACTATTCTGCTGGTGGAGTCACTGTGTACATACATTACATTACTTATCCTGTACTGATCCTGAGTTACATCCTGTATTATACTCCAGAGCTGCACTCACTATTCTGCTGGTGGAGTCACCGTGTACATACATTACTTATCCTGTACTGATCCTGAGTTACATCCTGTATTATACTCCAGAGCTGCACTCACTATTTTGCTGGTGGAGTCACTGTGTACACATATTACATTACTTATCCTGTACTGCTCCTGAGTTATATCCTGTATTATACTCCAGAGCTGCACTCACTATTCTGCTGGTGGAGTCACTGTGCACATACATTACTTATCCTGTACTGATCCTGAGTTATATCCTGTATTATACTCCAGAGCTACAATCACTATTCTGCTGGTGGAGTCACTGTGTACATACATTACATTACTTATCCTGTACTGATCCTGAGTTACATCCTGTATTATACTCCAGAGCTGCACTCGCTATTCTGCTGGTGGAGTCACTGTGTACATACATTATATTACTTATCCTGTACTGCTCCTGAGTTACATCCTGTATTATACTCCAGAGCTGCGCTCACTATTCTGCTGGTTGTTACTGGAAAAAGTCAGCACGCTTGTGGGGGCAGCTAGTTTTTCTACACATAACTTTACAGTACCTGGTTTAAAGACAACAGTTTGCAGAATAAAATCACTAGAGAAGCTTTGTGCAGACACTGAATAAGCAGGGAATGCTGGGAGATTTTGTGTGTTGTGCGCAGCTCTTACACATTTCTTATTCGGCTGACTGCTGTCGTAGCCCACGGTTACGTCCCGCACATAACGGATGCCGTACGTCCCGCAACACTGTGGGTACTGCTTAGGGCCGTTGTAATTCCGCAGTCGTTCAAATATCCTCTTAATGGTGGGCGGATCGTAGCACAGGAAGTAGGAGGTCTTTGAAATGTGATAACCGTATCTGGAAATGGGTGGGAACAATACAGAGATGAGTCCGGGGAATGATGGGAAAACATGACTGATCTATATATCCTATAGAATCTAGACACAAGAACCTCCCCCCACCAGAGGAGCATGATGGGAGTTTGGGGGGTATAAAATGGAGACGACTGGCCCTAGCCTTAAAGGGCTGGTGAAGTTTTCATATGTCCTGCCAGAAAGACATTTCAGTAGCCAAAGATGTATCTAATACGTTCTTGAAACAAATGGCTCTGAAGTGAGCAAGGTCGTAGCTGGAGCTGCAATCTAAGTCTTGTTTGAAAGCGAAGATTCTGGTCTTTGAAAATGGACTCTAGCTGCGATCTAGCCAGAGCTAGGGCAGGTTGAAGCGAGAGCTGCATATATTTGCAGCTCTCACCTAAGCCTGTGCTTATAAAGGCTCTAGCTCAGGCTGTTTTAAAACCAAGAATCTTAAAAACAAGACTTAGATTGCAGCTAGAGCCGAGACCTAGCCAGGTTGAAGTGGGACCTGCATATATTTGCAGCTCTAACCTTCTCAGCCTGTGTGGAGGAGAGGGAGGCGCAGCGGAGGACAAACTGGCAGCATGCAGGGAGAGGAAGAGAAGCAGTGATCCTTCTCCTGTCCCTGTATGGCTGTAGATGACCCAAGTGGAGGTGTAACAAACTTTTGTTCATGTTATCACCCCCTTGTGAATCAGAGAGTATATGATTGTCAAAAGGAGCGAGAAGATGGTTAATAAGGTGGTTTAATGGCTCCACAACAGCTTCCGGATCACAGCATCAAAAAAGTTCCATCGAGCAAAAACTATCCCTATCCTGTCCGTACCGGATCTTTAGCTTAAAATCCGTTGACCGCCGCTCTAACGACACCGGTTACACATCGCAGTCATAGCGATAACGATTATCACTAGAGGAATGTCCAATACATTTCTGATGGATGGAAAAGATTTTTGTACACATTCAATGGGGATACGGCACCATAGTAAGGGCCTTTGCCACCATAAGCCTGACACTAGGTACAAACAATTCCTCTTGGTTACAAAGTTACGTGAAGGTGGCCACGGCTGCCTACAGCCCGTCAGAACATCCGCAATGGTCGGGTTGTCTGCTTTCAGGTAATATATAGGGTTTCTGTATTTTATAGGTCGCTACTTTTTTTAATTTCCAGATTTTTGGTCTCTCCAGTTCTGGTGATTTTATGAAGATTTGTGCGACATTCATGTTGTGTGTGAACTCTGCACATCCTGAACTTTTATTTTTGGATTTTGGATCAGATTTTTTGTGTTTGGGTCAAACGTTTAGCCCAAAATAATCAATTTCTATGGGTTTTTTTTTGCGACTACTTTCAGAAAATATACAGGTGTGAGGGTTTAGTATGATTGTGTAATTCAGGTTTCATTTGTTCATGTCAAAAATGTGAAAATTGTCCCAGCTACTAAAGACGCAAAATGTCCAAAAACTCCTGGCAGCGAAAAGGTTAAAGGTTTTAGGTTTTTTTCTGGGCTGTAATATGGACACCTGCCCTTAGAATATGCGATTAGTGGAGTCCCACGTCTGTTCAGCGGTATGACGGGGCTGCAGCGAGCGTGGCGTCCCCTTCACTTACTCAGGAACAGCGCCGCACACTTAGTAGTGGCTGTGCCCGGTACTGCTGCTCAGCCCAATATACTTGAATGGGACAGGGCTGCTGTGAGCTTAATGTACGGGCGCTGCGTCAGGGTAAACAATGAAGGGTACGCGATGCTCAGCCGTGGCCCGTTCATACAGTTGATCGGCGATGGTGCCAGGAGTCGGACCCCCACCAATCAGATATCCTAAGGCTATGCCATCAACCCTGCAGCCTCGGAAAACTCATTGAATCATTGTATAATGAAAAAAGCTTCAACTTTGTGTTTTAATTCTCTTTCTGTTTCAAATATCTCTGCTTGCAGTCAGTGAATGGTTAAAATTTGTTTACATCCTTAATACTTCTGGCAGCTGAAGCTTTGTTACACAGTTGCATCAAGACTAGAAAATCCTCTGTGAGGTAAACAGCCTGGACTCCACACCGATACATTGTAATATATCAACTAGACTGGAAACAACTGTAGCAAAGCCTCAGCAGTGAGAAGTATTGGGTGAGGTTTTCAGCCTTACGGTGTAACCAGCACAATCACAAATATCAGACTCGGATCCACTGCCGGCTAGTTGCCACCATCGTACATAGTGCCCAAGTGCAGGACAGAGGTTGGGGGGGGGGGGAAGGCGATAGTCAAGAAATGCAGGAATTACGCAATAATAAACGGCGGGGTTGGAGGGGGAGGGGATTCCTATTCCAACTTTCTAATCTTTCCAGAAACTACGAAAAAAAAAAAAAAAAGTTAATTATTTTTGTAATTCTAAGTTCTGACCACCAGGTGTCGCTGTTGTCTGTACAGATTATCCACTGAAGGGTCTTCTGCACCAAGTCATTCAGCCTCTGGATCTAAACAAAAGTGCCACTTAACCCTTTAAAGAGCCAGACATTTTTCGTTTTTACGTTTTATTTTTTCACTTTCCGCCTTCCAGGAGCCGTAACGTTTTCCTTTTCCCGTCAGTGGAGCGGTGGGTGGGGCTTATTTCTTGCGGGAGGAGTTCTACTTTCTGTTGCCACTATTTAAAGTACCGTTTAATGTACTCGGAAATGTGAAAAAAATTATTTGTGGGGTGTGATCGGAAAAAAACCGAATTTCCTCCATTGTTTTTTGGGTTTTGTTTTTACAGTTTTCACCGTGCGGTAAAAACGGCAACGTAACTTTATTCTGCGGCTCAATACGATTACGCGGATACCAAATTTATAGAGTTTTTTAAATATTTTTTCTTCTTTTACAAAGAAAAAAACTATTTGTTGAACAAGAAAAATTGTTTTGTTTCACCGCATTGTGAGAGGCAGAACGTTTTTATTTTTCCGTAGATTGAGCGCTGGGAGGGCTTATTTTTTGCGGGACCGGCTATAGTTTTTATTGGCACCATTTTTTGGTACATACGACTTTTTGATCACTTGTTAAATTTTTTGGCGCTCGGGTGACCAAAAAACTGCGATTCTGGCGTTTTAATTTTTAATTTTTTTCGTTCACTGTGCGACTTAAATAAAGTTATATTGTGTATAAATTCTGCCCAGCGGCTCAGATCAACGTATATATTGTGGATTGTGCGGTCCAGGTCCAGTTTCTCACAACGCTGATGTTATATTGGAATAGTTCGTACTTTTACGGACGCAGCGATACCAATTTTGTTTATTTTTTTAAATGGTGCTGGGGGGCGGGGAGAAAAAAATAAATAAATAAATAAAATCAGTAAAGGTTTTTTTTTTGTAACTTTTAATATTTTTTTTATGCTACAAAAAAAATTAATAGAACTTGAACCAGCGATGTTTAGATCGCTGGTACAATACACTGCTATACTAATGTATTGCAGTATATGGTCATTTCTACAGGCTCCTGCTAAGCCCTGCCTGAGGCAGGCAGAAGGCAGACTTGGGGGCCTTCATTAGGCTCCCGGGCTGCCATGACAACCATTGGCGCCCCTCGATCGTGTTGCGAGGGGCTGTCGGAGGGGCTGCCTCCTCTTAACGGTTTAAATGCCACTTACGCTATTGACCGCGGCATTTAACTAGTTAAACGGCCTGGAACAAGGCGATACACAGCTGACACCTGCAGCGTATGGAGTGGGCTCAGCACGAAACCCGCTCCAAATATCACACCCCCCCCCTCTCCGCTCCATGACGGTCATTTTTGTCATGGGTCGGGAAAGGGTTAAAGCAAGCAGAGATTTTAAAAACGGTGAAGAATGGAAAACACTTTGGGGCAGGTTTATGACGACTGGCCAGTCTTAGGCTTTGTTCACACGGCTCATTTTCAGCCGTTTTTTGGGCCGCAAAACACCTTGAAAAAGTGCTAAAAATACGGAGACTGAACGCCTCCAAACATCTGCCCATTGATTTCAATAGGAAAAACGGCGTTTCATTCCCACCGGGCGTTTTTTTTACGCGGCTGTTTGTAAAAATGGGGCGTTAAAAAAAAGCCCCGTAAAAAAAGGAAACGCACGTCGTCACTTCTGGACTCATTTTTCATTGTGTCAGTAGAAAAACGGCACCAAAAACCGCCGCAAAAAACACGATGCATAAAAAACGCATTTTCCCTTGAAAACCGCTCCGTATTTAAAAGCCATTTTTACTTTAGCGTGTGAACGGAGCCTTAGTCTGACGCCCGCAGGAGTAAGAGGCGGCTGATTGGCTGATTCATTAATACTCGCAGCCTCTCTAAACATTTGTTGCATTTTCCGCCGTGCGCGCCAGAAAGAGAAACCTACACCAGCTGCGAGCCGACAAAGATCTCCGCTTTCATTTACAACAGTTGATGGCGCACATGATAGTAAATGTGTCCCCGCCCCTTTCCACTTAACCCCACCCACTTTTTGAACCGATTTAGGATGAGGCACCATTTAGCCATTTTTACCACGGCTAGAACTTTTTTATGTCTTGGGCTGGCGGCGTGATTTTTGCGACTTTTTTTCGTGAACAGGACAGGTTTTTTTTACACATCCTTTTTGTGTTTTGTTTTTTTTAGCATTTTTAGGCTTTTAATTAGAATTAAAAAAAATAGTAAAAAAATCAGCACATTTTTTCTGGTAATAATTTAGTGTTACCCTAAGGCCTCATGCACACGACCGTAGCCATGTGCACGGCCATGATTTTCGGGTCGGCCGGCAGCAGAGTGTCACCCGCGAGCCGCCTGCAAATCACAGGCTGTGCACACGGCCGCGGCCATTATTTACAATGAGCCGGGACCGCAGAACACGGCCGTAATAAGACTTGTCCGTTTTTTCTGCGGTTCGGGCTCCTGGGCCATGCGCGGACTGCGAAAAGCACGGTCGTCTGCATGGCCCCATAGGAATGAATGGGGCCGCAATTCTCCTGTGGATTTTCAGGGGAATTGCGGCTGCAAAAGCACATTCGTGCGAATGAGGCCTTAAATAGACTTATCTGTGATCGGCATTGTCTACCGTAAACTTTGATATATTACACGTCTATTTTAGGGTAATTGGGGCAGGGCCGGCGTTACGACACATTGTTGGGGGGGAGCGTTGTTTGGGGGGGGATCTTAAGTAATTGTTTTTTTTTTTAAATGTACTTTTATTTTTTTTATTTCTGTCCCTTTTTTGCATTATACATTTCCTCGGTAAGGGCTAGTTCACACAGAGGCACGGTCTGTGATGCAGAAACCGCATTGGAAACTGCGCCAAAAAATTCCAAAACCGCCTTCACGGGGTTCCACCTCTGACCTGTTTTTTAAATCAATGGGAGGCGGAGATAGCGTTTTTTACGGCGTTTTTTGCCAGCGGCGCTCAATGGCTGCGGCCGAAAAGGAAATTTCAAGGAGGATTTTTCCTGCCTACAAAAAAACGGTGTGTGAACATACTCTAAGGCTATGTTCACACGGAAACCGCGCCGCAAAACTCGTCAAAAACAGGCCGAAAACGCCTCCCATTGATTTCAATGGGGAGGTGGAGGAGAAAGAAGGGACATGCCCCATCTTCGGGTGTTTATGCCTCTGACCTCCCATTCACATCAATGGGAGGCAGGAGAAAGCGTATTTCGCGGTGTTTTATGCCCGCGGAGCTCAATGGCCACAGGCGAAAAACTCCACGAAAATCGGCGTGCAGGGAGAGGAAAATCTGCCTCAAACTTCCAAACGGAATTTTGATGCAGAACTTCCACCTGCAAAAACCTGTGTGAACACGGCCTAACTGGCGCTGCACAGGAGGGAGATCAGCCCTCTTAGGCCCCGTTCACACACGGTTTTTTTGGCGTTTTGACACAGAAACAGCATCGGAATCAGAGCCAAAAAACACCCCAAATCTCCTCCCATTGATTTCAATGGGAGTCAGAAGCGGTTTTTGTCCGCTCACGGTAAAAAAAGGCGACATGACCTTCCTTGAGGCGTTTTTCTGCCCCAAAAACCCCATCGAAGTCAATGGGAGACAGAAAAAAAAAACAATGCGAACGGACGTGCCTGTTTTTTGGCGCAGTTTTTTTTACACGCTTTTTCCCCTTTGCCTGTTGAAGAGGTAAAAAAAAACTGAACCGACTTTTTCAGGGACAATTTTCTCTGTATTAGGGACTCGTTTAGTTAGAGCCGGCATAAGCCTCCTACTGCCGACATCCCGGCGATCATGTGATCAGTGACGTATACAGCGCGATTAATAGAAACCGCGGCGTACACGAGTTCAGAGAAGACAGAAGCGGTAAGAAGCACGTCCGTCCCCTCTCTAGTCACTGGCAGCCTCCGATTACCGGGCACCCGACATTACAGCGAGCTTAAACCCACGCCGTAAATTTACAGCGGGCGCTCCTCACCCGGTCTAGTGCCGTGAGCAAAGGAAACGGTAAAAAGTCACAAATTATTGCGCAATTTGGCAAACTCCGGAATACTCAACCAGAAAACTGCCGTAAAGCCCTTTGTCAATGCGGCAGAACTTCATTATATAATTGAGGGATTCTTCCCGGGCACGGGGGAGGTGTCGGGTAGATGCGGGTGCCAGCTCTCAGGCGCGAAGGTGGGGAATGAATGAAGACGAGGCCTGGCATGTGCGGGGGAGCCGGGGCCGGCATCGATCAGATATTTATCCCGGGGATGATAGACCAGAAATGTCACCGACGGGCAGAACCCTTCAAGCTTTAAGACTTCCGGCCCTTTAAGAGAAGCCCCTGCAGACACGGGCCCGCGCAGCTTACTTTTCGTATATCTGGACGAGCTGCCGCTCCAAGTTCGTATTGACGCTGTCCAGATAAGTCGCCATTTCTGCAACAACCGCGGCCGCGCTCACTCCGTCTTTGTCCAGCACGGCCGTTCCGCACATGAAGCCTTGATGGAAATTGTAGAGAATGTCCGTGTTATATGACAGATTGTGGGGACGTACACACAGCGCCAACACCGCATCTCATCTAAGGATTTATTCTACAAACCAGCGGCGATCTGGAGCGATTTCCTCATTTCTACCATCCCCCCACACAATGCTGCCTCCGGATACCACTAGGGGGCGACCTGTATACAGATCTCCCCCTAGTGGTAGGAGCAGGCACCAATGAGAACTCGTAGCAGCCGCCGCAGGGTGAAGAAACGGTGAAGATCTAGGACATCGTCCACATCGGGAGGTTTGATCTTCCAGAAGACGTTCCTCACTAGATCCCAGTGGCCCCTTTAAAAAAACACCTTCACCTGATCCCGGTCTGAAGTGGGGGACGGAATGGCGCTCCCCTTTAAAGGGGTTCTCCGCTTTGGACAAGCCCTTTTTGTTATAAGGGTCACCCAACAATAAGATGATCACCTGGTGTCCTGGGATCGTCAACGATCAGCTGTGATCTGGGGGGAAACCTGGCAGCAAGTGTTTAACCCTATAATGACCACACTATTTGTTTCCGTTTGTTCACCTTTAATGAACTTTTTGGGGGGGAGGGGTTGGAATTTTTTTTTTTTTAAAACAGCAACTCCGCCATTATTTTTACGGTGTTCACCGTCCGGCATAAATAATACGTTACGTTTAATCTTTGGGCGGATACGATTACGGCAATACCCCATATGCATAGTTTGTTTTATGGCACCCCGTTGGCAGCCGCCATTGCATTTCCGTACCACCGATGGATGGATGACAGGGGGAGCTATTGACCGCAGCATCTAAGGGGTTAAACGGCCGAGATTGGGGACCGACGCTTATTCCGATACATATTTCAGTATAAGGCCCCTTAGAGAGCGCCATAAAAAAGGTCTATTGGCAATCGCTAAGGGGTTTAATTTCCCTGCAGCTCCCCCACAGGAAGTATGAAGCATTACACCGATCTCATTGAAATCAATGTGCGGCCCACGTAATGCACCGACATCCCGGGTCCTCCAGAGCAGGAGACGCTCTTTGAAGCTGCTCAGACTGATCGATGAGGATCCCGAACGAGGAAACCTTCTATTCTCTATGATTTATTATAAGAGGCGGTTCATTCACCTGCATTGTGGACCGAGCACTGACCTATAGATTCCTCAAAGGCAAACAGGACCGTTTTATTTTGATCCAGGAGGGATTTCACTCGATTCCCGATCCATTTGAATCCCGGCAGAGTTTCCTGTAAGAGAAGAGAGACCGATCCTATAGAAACCTCCACATTACTATCAGGGTTTCCACTTCAGCGTCATCATGAAATAAAAAGTTTATATACTTCAAATCCTCACCATTTTAAGAGCTCCGCTTGCTGTCAGTGAACGAGAACATTCTTGTTTACATCCAGAGTCTGAAAACCCATCCTGACCGAATACTTCTCACAGCTGAGGGTTTGTTACCGTTGTATCCAGGCTAGACACATCTCTCTACTGTCCTGACAGTTTGTTGCAATGTAGCAGTGCAGATAAAAATGTATCAGACCGGATACTGTGCTAGGCTCCATACCTAGCACAGTATTGTCTAGACCGGATACAATTGTAACAACCCCTCAGCTGTAAGAAGTATTAGGTCTGTGTGTCCATTCACTGATAGCAAGCAGAGATCATAAAAAACAAAGTATATTAGAAAGCTGCAGAACTATTCATTACACAATGATTACACAAGTTTTATATATGGATGACCTGGACACCTCCCCCGTTAAAAACGTATTGCCCCTTGCAAAAGAATTAGCACCCCCAACCCACCCCGTCGTAGTAGCCCTATTCCTAGTGATGGGTTCCCTTTAAATACCCCACGATTCGGACGCACCTCGTATCGGAAGCCTTCTTTGGAGGAGATCGCCCACAGGATGGCGGAGGAGACGGTCGTGGCCAGCATGTAAACCTCCCGCACTTCGGCAGCGGAGCCGGACTTTTCCCAGCAGAAGAACATCCACCACCCGAGGAGGGCCGCCAGCTCGTTCCCGGTGAGCACCTTCCAGCAGCCCCTGAGAACGGAAGCGATCGCGGTCAGTCAAGGGTTAACACTTCGCTTCTCCACCCCAGATCACTATTTTGCGGTCTCGGAGCACTGGGGGGGGGGGGGGGGTCACTTATTTTGTTAACCCTCCCTTAGTGTGCGGTGATTACTGGGATGCGGCTTGTATTAATGAGATGAAGAGCTCCTCCCCTTCCGGTAAAGCGGTAGAATCACACATCCTCATCCGCCACCAGTGCTGGGACCGCATCGATCTGACATTTATGGATATGCCAATAATGTCTAAGGTGGGAATACCCCTTTAACACCCCCCCCCCCCCACTCTGCTCTATGCGAGTGACCAATCATGATGTAGATGACGGTACGGACCTCGGGATTGGTCACCCGTCTGCTGTGCGGTCTGGCGCCTCCCCCCTGATTACAATCATTACCATATTACGCTACGGGGATGAAATATTATAAATGTTCACCACTTACGAGTCTTGTAGTTCTGCCACGGCCAAGCGATCGCCATCCGGATCCGTAGCCAGCACCACCCGGGCGCCCTCCTTCTCTGCCAACCTGAGAGCCAGCTCCTAGGACGAGCGGAGCGCACAGCGTTACACCTTTATAGCAGCCTCCAGTCCTCTGTACATACAGCCGCACCAAGCTCCGACAGGGCTCAAAACCCAGCTTTTCCAGATTACTGAATGCAAATCTGTCTAGTTCTGCTGCAATGCAGGACCAGGCATTATTAAGTAGATCTGCCATTCAGGAGGTTAAGAAATCTGGGCTACTACATACAACACCATTACATCTGCCACAGGGTTGAGGTTCGGGGTTACCCAGATGTCTGAAAGTCAAAACTGTCTAGTTATTCAGCAAGACTTAACCAGGCATTACAAGTCAGATTTGCCATTCAGGAGGTTAAGAAAGCTGGGTTACTACCTACAAGTAGACCATTACAGCTGCCACAGAATGGGGGTCACCCAGCTTTTCCAGGCTAAATCTATCTAGTTATGCTACAAGAAAGATTCGGCATTAAAGAGGGATAGGAAAGCTGAGTGACAACCAATATGAACACCAAAAGGAGGTTTTACCCATCTTTTCCTGACTTCTGAATGGCAAATCTGTCTAGCTATGCTGCAATATTGGACCAGGCAGATTTGCTATTCAGGTTGAGTGAGAAAGCTGGGTTACCACATACAAGAACACCATTACAGATGCCACAGAAGGGGGGTGGGCGGGTCATTCAGCTTTTCCAGGCTCCTGAATGGCAAATGCATCTAGTTATGCTGCAAGGTAGATTAGTCATTTAGGGAGGATAGGAAAGCTGGGTGACAACCAACACGCACACCATAGGGAGTTCCACCCAGCTTTCCCAGACTCCAGAATGGCAAATCCGACTAGTTATGGTGCAGGGCATGCAGGAGATGTATCATTGCACTACTAAGTCGCATTTTCCATTCTGGTTCATAGGAAAGCTGGGTCACAACCCTGGGCGGGGTTTAATGGCAGCCATGGGTCCATGGGAGTATTTACCAGCACGCACTCGCCTTCCTCAGGGTTGGGACATCTCACAGTGGAAAAATTAGGGTCCGGGTCCTTCTGTTCGGGGACGGGAATCGGAGGGTTAAACCCAAAGACTCTGAAGGCCGACTGGACGTAATCGTGAGCGACTCCATGGAAGGACGTGTGGACGAACCGCAGCCGCGTCTTCTGGTTCAGCTCCCTGCAGATCACACACACAGATCACCCGCTGTAGGCTCCGCCTCTAACCACTCCCCAATCCTGACGCTATTTAAAGGGAAACCTCCCTTATTAATGATTCCTGCTCACGCCTCTAATGATAATGCTTTATGGCGGAGTACTGGAAAAATTACCGGATATATGGGTAGGTGGGCGGAGCTTGTCACTTCATTACCACAAATCGTGACAAGCCCCGCCCAGGATAGGAGGAGTCAGAATCTAGCTCCCCGTGCCGAATCATGGTCCTGAATTAAAGGACTGAATAAGGTTTATACATTTATAAGGATCTATTTATTGGCTGGGACAGGTCACGTGTCACGCGAGATACCTGTGGATGCAGACTGCCCGGAGGTCTTCCATGTAGCTTTCGCTGACTACTTGCAGGGGGTCCGTCATGCGCGGGCTTGTGTCAACTAGATTCACGTTCCAGGAGTCCGGCCAGGGCACCGGGTACTGCTCCACGCATTTCAGGATCTCCTTGTCATGGGGTGCGGTGATCTGAGCGCCATTCTCCCAGTACACCTGAAAAGAACATGAGACCTTATACTCCAATCACATCCAAAGCTGCATTCACTATCCTGCTGCTTTCCTATTATTCCTGACCTCCCATGTCATGCCTGCCCCTGGATGTCTATATATAATGCAAAACTGGCTGCGCTGCATTGTGGGAGATGCAGCGTTGACATCAGTAGCCTGTGTGTATGTAGAAAAAAATATAGCTCAGATAAATGTATTATGGGATCTCATCTAAATAGAGTCGTGTCAGTGCCGTACTGATGGCTTCCTGTAGAACTGTAAATGCAGCTCTAGATGTGACTGGAGTAGGACATCAAATCAGTAAAAATATTTACAAAATTAATGTGGAGTCTTCATAATGTTGAGAAACTTTGCAAAGATCTTTTCTTATTTTGTACCGAATTATATCACGTCTTATGCTCCAGTCACATCCAAAGCTGATATTGTTTGCCACAAGAAACCCGTATGCACTGTGCGAAAGAAATAAAATAACTGAATACAGCTCTGCGTGTGACTGGAGAAGAAGACAGGACTGTGAATACAGCTTTGGATGGGACTGTAGTAGAAGCCATTACATAATTAAATACAACTCTGCATGTGAATGGAGTAGAACACATCACATAATTAAATACAGCTCTGGTTGTGACTGGAGTAAAAGATAACTGAAGATAGCTCTGGATGTGTCTGGAGTAAAAGACATCACATAATTAAATACAGCTCTGGATGTGACTGGAGTAAAAGACATCACATCATTAAATACAGCTCTGGATGTGACTGGAGTAAAAGACATCACATAATTAAATACAGCTCTGGATGTGAGTGGAGTAGAAGACATAGCATAACTGAATACAGCTCTAGTTGTGATTGGAGCATACAAGACACTACAGCTGTGCGTTACCGCAGTCCAGAGGCCCTCACCTTGTAGCCATTGTCTTCCTTGCGGTTGTGAGACGCTGTGATCATCACCCCGGCCACTGCTTTCAGCTTCTGGACAGCGTACGGCTGTGGGGGAGGGGAACAGACGATTACTAACACTGACACAGTGAAACGCATGTGGCACAGAGCTGAGAGGCAAGCCTATGAGACAGGGAGATAAGAGGCGAAAATTCGTTCTGGCGCCGCTTATCTCGGGAATACAATAGGTTTATCTCGCCCGATGACAGACTTTGGGGGACAGTCTAGTTGCTACCATAGAAATAAACCTCATGTGTGACTGAGGGGAGCGGGACCTCGGAGGCCATTATGGACCTCGTAGAGGTAATAGTACAATCTGATAATCCGGAATCCATTGGAATGTCAAAGTGCTGGATTATCAGATATGCCGGACCATCCCCCGCCGATCGCTATCATGTACACAGAGGGGACAGCAGTGTAAAACCGGTCGTAATCTGCCGGTACCGGACTATCAGATAAACATCTGTTAATCTGGCATGGGAATATTTGTGAGCCCATCACTACTGGATTACCAATATATATAGTCTAGTGAATATGGATTCCCACTGCTGCGTAATCGACATCGTCGCCTCCCCCCAAAGTCGGCACTTACCACGAATGGCGTGGGCACGTATCTGGAGAAGAGGTATACCCGCACGCCACGGCTGAGGAGCACCGTCGCTGTCAGTTTAGCAAGTCTGAAACATAGCAAATCACCACAGGGGTAAATCCTCCTAAAGATGCAGGGTGTGGAGGATTATGCCGATTCTGTCCTCTAACAGCCGATCCGAGAAAGTAAAGCTGCTGTGTAAAGCATAGGGGAAAGAGAGAGCAACAGCCTAAACCGCTGATGAGACAGGAGGTGAATTACCAAGTACCTCAAACTCCAAAACACAATGCAGCTGGAGTCACTGATCAGTTTTTCCCTAATGGAGAAGTGTTTCAGTGTAAAGCAAGGTGGATGAGACAGGAAATGTATTACAGGCTAACTTTTAGAGAATCCAATGAAGCTGGAGTCTGAGGGAAAGCCTTAATCAGGCCTATATAATCTACGGCGATGATCTGTGTGATCGCACTACAGCAGATGTGGAGTAAGGAGAACGTCAGACTAGAAGAAGGAATTGCAGTAATAAATAACAATGTCTAAAAACACATTCCAGTTTGGTAGCGGCAGGAACAGGCACGAGTATCGCGGCTCCGACCAATACTTTTTTCTTATCCTACAGTATATTGAATTATACTCCAGTCACAACCAGAGCTGCATTGATACAGATGCTATTTGTGGCCTCAGCTCAGCTATGATCTATAAATTATCCCATATCATATAACTGCATAGCTCGTGGTGTAAACTCTACATCTCCTAGTAACAGAATGTAGACCGCAGCTCTGGGTGTGTGAGATGCAGCAATTACAATACTATCGGGAGGGGTTTAGATAAGGCTGATGCTTGCCACAGTGCATTATGGGTGGTGTTATATATACACACAATACAACCTGTACAGAAGATTGATGCTGGGCGGCCTCCTGCGGACAGAATCCAAGCAACAGTGCTGTGGTGTGCCCAGTGTTTACCAGGCTGAGCAGCTGAGTGTGGGTGGGACTGCAATGATTGACATATGAGTTTATATTGAGGTGACGTTTCCATGACATGTCCTCTGCGGATACTTGGTGAGCTGTGATGTCATACGTGTAGCGGGCTGTGTATAATGGGCTCTCACCTCTGGCTGCTGCAGTTGCTGCTGGCTTGTTCCCGTGTGTCGTATCCCACCACAACGCCCCGGCTCTTCAGGTGAGGGAAGCTCCTCTTCAGATATTGGAACATTCCCTGAATAAAACACCACACAGAACAGGTCAACTACCAACAGCTATGGGGGATGACGGGCACCATACCAGAACCATACCAGGGTGGAAGGAAGATGGGGACCATACCAGGGCGGCAGGTTGATGGGCACCATACCAGGGCGGCAGGTTGATGGGCACCATACCAGGGCGGCAGGTTGATGGGCACCATACCAGGGCGGCAGGTTGATGGGCACCATACCAGGGCGGCAGGAAGATGGGCACCATACCAGGGCGGCAGGAAGATGGGCACCATACCAGGGAGGCAGGAGGATGGGCACCATACCAGGAGGACAGGCACCATACCAGGGCAGCAGGAGGTTGGGCACCTTACCAGGACAGCAGGTATCATACAAAGGCAGCAGGATGATGGGCACCTTACCAGGACGGCAGGTATCATACCAGGACGGGAGGTACCGTACCAGGACAGCAGGAGGATGGGATCCATACCTGGGTGCCAGGACGACGGTCCCCCCTGGCACATTATGCAAAACACCTTCCTGATCCGGTTATCAAGACCTCTGCTTGCTTTCAGTCAACCATTATTGTTTTTTTCCAGTGGACAAAAATCTGTTCTGGTCATGTGATGGACACACTGGGGCACGGCTCGTTACAATTCGGGTCAGTTCACACGTTGCATAAATACTGCGGAATTTCAGCTGCGAACCGCTTAAAAAAAAACTTAACAATTGCGATTTGTTGCGGGTTTTACCTCCACATTGAATTCAATGTGGAAAACCGCAACAAATAAACAGCGTTTACGTAAATACAAATGACGCGCTGCGGAATAAAAACTCTGCCCCGCAGGTCAACGTCGGAGCGTTTTTTCCGCTCAGTATTTGCGCAGCGCGTGGAGGAGGCTTGTTCCATCCACTTTGCTGCCTCTGTATTAATTCCGCAGTATTTACGCAACGTGTGAACTGACCCGAATTGTAACCGTGTTGTACCCGTAGACTAGACAGGCACAAAAAGGGACAGAATACAGACCAAAAGAGGGGGACCCTGACCCCAAACGTGTTGCGACCCCCGGATGAAGCAGGTGGCGATGTTTGGGATGGGGGTCCCCCCTTTTGGTCTGTATTCTGTCCCTTTTTGTGCCGGTCTTGTCTGATTGTCACCACGCGGCTGCTGCGCTTCTCTTTATAGGAGGTCTTCCGTATTTACGTGTGGGGATCGCTGCCTCGTGGGTTTGTCGTTCCACTTTATATTCTGTATTTTATCTTCTATCTAATAAAGTCGTCGTACTTTGCATTGTACCGGTCACCCCTCCTGTATTTCGGGATAGGAAAATTCGAATTTAGGTAACGGCCGAACGGTTCTTGGTGCCAATTCTGCCCTATAAATGCCCAAAGACCTGAGAGGCCACAACCAGCAGTCCCTGGAACGAGGGTTGCCACGATACCGCAACTTGGACTTCAATAGCGATACTTTGTGTAATATTGTGATTCTCGATACCAAAATGATACTTTGACAATAAAAAAAAAAAAAAAAAAAGTTCTTCCATTTTCTGATGTGAGGCGCGAGGTGCGATGATGATGAATTTTGAACCTCCGTATGTACACACACACACACACACACACACACACACACACTCAGCTGTTACCTCCGTATGTCCTAACAGGAAACATGGTCACACAGTCCTGGGGACCTTCAATGGACCCAGAAATGTCTGCCCATATATGGTATGTCCCTCGATCGTGTCACAGGGGTCCCCCTTCTCATTTACCCCTTGAATGTTGGGCTCAGCTTTGATCGCAGCATTCAAGGGAATAACGGTGGAGATGAGAGGTTTCTCTGATGTCCGCGGTTAGAGCGGGGCTGCGGCTGTGTAATACATTACCCCGCTCCTGACAAGTGTGCGCGCGGTCAGAATTAGGTGATGCGGCCGGCACTGCACCAATGAGCGGCGGCGCTGGCACTGAAGACAGAACATGGGGTGCTTTGCAGTGCGCGCACCGTATTCTCGGTCTTCAGGGCCGGCGCAGGCATTTATTAGTGCAGCGCCGGCTACATCACATCCCGCTACTGACTGAATTCACGTGTTACAGCCCCGCGACCGCACAGCTTAGCATCGAACTGCATGAATTAACGGTATTGAACGGTTTGAGGGCGCACGGCATAGAAATAGTATCAATAATTAACCCAACCTGGAGGTGCAGAGGCGAGAAAGTGTCTGGTTGCAGGAAATCATCAGCAGTGGAGGGAGACGAGGAGATCGATCTTCTCCTGCACTGTGATCGCTGCGGCCCCTATGATGGCGCGTCCCAATGTCATAACTGGGGGTTCCTGTGTAAGGATAAGTCCTCTTCTTGTTGCAGCGCCCCCTGGAGGATTTGCGTTCCCTACTGATAGATATGGATGTCACTGGAAAGTAAAGCCGGCCGCACACGAGGTCGTTGTTAGTCAAATGCTTGTTTGGCCAACAGCTAATTCACCCGACTATCATAAATGGGCTCGCCTGTGCATGGTGAGGGGGGGGGGGGGGACAAGCTGCTGCCAGACCCCACAGTCCTCTCCGGACCCCGCTGCCCCTCCAAACTCCATTGTCCCCTGCAGACCCCACTGCCCACTCCAGACCCCTCCAAACCCTGCTGCCACCACCACACCCCTCCAAACCCTGCTGCCACCACCACACCCCTCCAAACCCTGCTGCCATCACCACACCCCTCCAAACCCTGCTGCCATCACCACACCCCTCCAAACCCTGCTGCCATCACCACACCCCTCCAAACCCTGCTGCCATCACCACACCCCTCCAAACCCTGCTGCCATCACCACACCCCTCCAAACCCTGCTGCCATCACCACACCCCTCCAAACCCTGCTGCCATCACCACACCCCTCCAAACCCTGCTGCCATCACCACACCCCTCCAAACCCTGCTGCCATCACCACACCCCTCCAAACCCTGCTGCCATCACCACACCCCTCCAAACCCTGCTGCCATCACCACACCCCTCCAAACCCCGCTGCCATCACCACACCCCTCCAAACCCCGCTGCCATCACCACACCCCTCCAAACCCTGCTGCCATCACCACACCCCATTGTCCCCTGCAGACCCCAGTCCCCTCCAAACCCCGCTGCCCCCTCCAGACCCCTCTAAACCTCGCTGCCGCCACTAGTCCCCATTGTCCCCTCCAAACACTAGTCCTCTCCGCACCCAACTGCCCCCTCCAAAACCCGCTGCCGCCACCAGACCCCATTGTCCCCTTCAAATCCCACAGTCCCCTCCAAACCCGCTGCTCCCTCACAATGTCCCCCTCCAGACCCCATCTCTTTCCCGACGTAAATCTACAGATTAGCCATGCAAAAGGTTTTACACGGTTTCTCCCAGGTTAGCCATTTAGTGGCGCAGCTCTCTCCATTCGGATCTATAGGAGTAATGGAAACAGCCGAGCCTGCGGACCCCTCTCTATACATTCTCTGTCTGGATGCGGCACCCACCTGACCAGGTGACCCCCCCCCCCCCCCATATGTCCCAGAGCGGAGCTGGGTATAGATATATAGATATCTGGTGTGACTCCACAATGTAAGGCCCTGTTCACACCTGCATTCGTTATTGCTCCTTCAGAGAAGAACATGGGGATAACCGGAAGCGCCGCCTCCGTCGCACCCCGGACACCACTGGCGGCCGACGGAACCCATCGACTTGAATACGTTTTGTCAGGTTGTCTGTGGCTTTACCAGGAATAATAACGTAGCGCTGCGCGCCGGAGAATCTTGTAAGGTCAAGTGCTAAATATAAGCGTCTGGTCCGTGCAGGGATCGGGGAAGACTATACAGGATCTCAGGCTGCAGGCCCCGGCTCGCACTGCTCCACTTCAATCACAACTACACGAGTCAGCTCTGCACAACACAGGACGCCAGCGTGGACACGTGACCTCACACACAGTGTATACAGCTCTCGCAGCAACCAGAGCGTAGAGTCTCACACACAGTGTATACAGCTCTCGCAGCAACCAGAGCGTAGAGTCTCACACACAGTGTATACAGCTCTCGCAGCAACCAGAGCGTAGAGTCTCACACACAGTGTATACAGCTCTCGCAGCAACCAGAGCGTAGAGTCTCACACACAGTGTATACAGCTCTCGCAGCAACCAGAGCGTAGAGTCTCACACACAGTGTATACAGCTCTCGCAGCAACCAGAGCGTAGAGTCTCACACACAGTGTATACAGCTCTCGCAACAACCAGAGCGTAGTCTCACACACAGTGTATACAGCTCTCGCAGCAACCAGAGCGTAGAGCCGAAGTACTGCCGCAGCTGAACCTGCACCTCTCCAGCTGGTGTGAAACTACAACTCCCAGCATGTTCAAAGCAACAGGATAAGTTGTGTTACATAAAAACACTAAGGGAATGGAGACCATTTTTAAGATCGGTTTGCTTTCAGTGAATGGAAACAGTCATTGTTTACATTCACAGATTGAATACCCATCCTGCTCCAATGCTTCTCACAGCTGAGGGTTAGTTACATTGTATCGTGAGCAAAACACAGCAGCACAAAGCCCTGTTCACATGGAGTTTTTTGCAGGCGGAAAAATCTACCGGCAGAACACCTGCCGCGTTCTCCGACGCGTTTTTCCTGGCGTTTTTCAGCCTCGGCCATTTCTCTGTCTCCCATTGATGTCAATGGGAGGTCAGAGAAGGAAACGTCTGAAGAAAGGGCAAAATGCTTCTACTTCCCACTAGCGTTTTTTTCCGCTCGCGGGGAAAAAGTGCTTCCACCTCCCATTGAAATCAATGGGAGGCGATTTCGGCCATTTTTTCGGTTTCCGCGCCAAAAATCTCAGTGTGAACTAGACCTTAATCTGTCTCCAGTCCTGATAGTTTGTTACAATGTATCTGTGCAGGTAAAACGGATCAGTCTGGAGTCCAGGCTGTTTACTCACAGAGGATTGTCTAGACTGGATACATTGTTACAAACCCCCAGCTGTGAGAAGTAATTTCCCACAGTCCTCATCTCCTGTGAACCCTCAATATTTTAAAGAAGTATTTCAGCAATAAACGTTATTCCTTGTAAACGAAGTTCTATAATTTTCCAGTATATTTTCTGTATCATTTCCAGACCTCTGCTTGCTGTCATTCACTAGGAACCTTTATTGCTTCCTTTGGGGCACAGCTCTGATAACTGACACTAACGAGCTGCTGTGCGTCCATCACATGACCAGGACAGATTCATATCCACTGAAAGGAAGCAATGAAGGTTCTTAGTGTTTGACAGCAAGCAGAGGTCTAGAAAACGGTGAGGAATTCATAAAGAAAGTATATTGGAAACTAGTACAACTTTTATTTGCTGAAACTGGAATATTCCTTTAACTCGCGGATGATGAGGGCTGCCATACAGTGCGGAGAGTGTTTGTCACCCAGCTTTCCACATATCCTGAAAGGCATAGAAATCGATATTGTCATACAGAGTCACAACCCTCCACCTCTGCTTCATCTCTCTGCAGTTCTGACATATCTATTCATGAACCAGGAGGCTCAGGATGAACAGAGCTTTAGTGTCTTTCCAGATAGCGAATTAACCCTGTGATCACCATCAATAACGATGCTACTTCTGGAGCTGGGATCGATATGGGTTCCTGGAGGGGGGACATCAGATTTATTACAGGGGTTACCCCAAAGACAGGGCAACGGAGCGAAGACAACAACGTGCAGCCGCGACACCAAGACAAAGCAGGCACGGCCCAGCCCCCACCACCCACAGCCTGCCAATATACACAGGGTGACCAGGTCCTTCTCGCAGCCACTTACTGACGAATGCACGGAGCTGGGCCGTCCCTGGCAGAACCTAAACTGTACCTGCAGAGGATGACACCGGCCAGCAGGGGGCATCACGCAATAGCCGACTGCACCCCCATTCTCTAGATCACATATAGTGCAGCACAGGCAGCAGTGGAGAATGCACCTATCTTCCTGACCACCAGCAGAGGGCGCAGTAGGACAGTAAAGGGAATAGGGGCAATGTATTGTGAGGGCACCATGAGGCGTCTGCCATCCTCCAGCACACTGATAATCTCTGGGCGATGCCAAGGTGTCTGCAGGTTGTGTACTTGATTGCTCTGAGACCTGGGTAAGATGTGCCCGGGCCTGCCATGCCCGGATCTGAAGAGGGGCACGACTAGGGACTGTGGATAATGATCTCTCATGGGTCCCAGACGCGGCACAGGGATCGTCTTACGCCACGGATCATCTCACGGTTTAGACTTCTATTAGACTTCCATGTATTGTAGTCATCCTCTATCTGCACTGAGCTCCGCTCATCCAGAGCTGCCTGCTTCATGAATAAGACGGACACACACAGACAGCGAAGCTTCAAACCTGAGCGCAAAGTCCATCTCCACATATATAAATCTACATCGCGGGTTGTAGATTATTTTGCCAATGTGTCTTAAAACCTGCGCTCTGCCCTCCATACATTCAGGTGTTTTCACCCAGTGCCACGTTCACGGAGCTGGAAGCGATCACTGACCACATCCATCTCCGGCAAGGAAAAGAAAGTGGCACCTTACTGATGGGGGAGAATAGACACAACCCGGGGGAGCCCGCCAGGGTAACGATCCGATGTGTATGGGGGTGTCCTGACTCTCCACCGACAGCGGAAAATCAAGGGAAAGAAGGATCAGAAATGTCAGATCGCAAAAGGTCACGTCCCTTGTTCTCACGAAAGATAAAACACTGCCAGTGGTTATTTAATGTGTATGGTCACGATGAGAGGACCCACACACGTAGCGGATACGGTATTAATACACATATACATGGTACAAAAAAAAACACAGTACAATCACTGTGTACATGCCTCACATATCCTGAATTATACTCCAGAGCTGCACTCACTATTCTGCTGGGGGAGTCACTGTGTACATACATGACATTACTTATCCTGTACTGATCCTGAGTTACATCCTGTATTATACTCCAGAGCTGCACTCACTATTCTGCTGGTGGAGTCACTGTGTACATACATTACATTACTTATCCTGTACTGATCCTGAGTTACATCCTGTATTATACTCCAGAGCTGCACTCACTATTCTGCTGGTGGAGTCGCTGTGTACATACATTACATTACTTATCCTGTACTGATCCTGAGTTACATCCTGTATTATACTCCAGAGCTGCACTCACTATTCTGCTGGTGGAGTCACAGTGTACATACATTACATTACTTATCCTGTACTGATCCTGAGTTACATCCTGTATTATACTCCAGAGCTGCACTCACTATTCTGCTGGTGGAGTCACTGTGTACATACATTACATTACTTATCCTGTACTGATCCTGAGTTACATCCTGTATTATACTCCAGAGCTGCACTCACTATTCTGCTGGTGGAGTCACTGTGTACATACATTACTTATCCTGTACTGATCCTGAGTTACATCCTGTATTATACTCCAGAGCTGCACTCACTATTCTGCTGGTGGAGTCACAGTGTACATACATTACATTACTTATCCTGTACTGATCCTGAGTTACATCCTGTATTATACTCCAGAGCTGCACTCACTATTCTGCTGGTGGAGTCACTGTGTACATACATTACATTACTTATCCTGTACTGATCCTGAGTTACATCCTGTATTATACTCCAGAGCTGCACTCACTATTCTGCTGGTGGAGTCACTGTGTACATACATTACATTACTTATCATGTACTGATCCTGAGTTACATCCTGTATTATACTCCAGAGCTGCACTCACTATTCTGCTGGGGGAGTCACTGTGTACATACATTACTTATCCTGTACTGATCCTGAGTTACATCCTGTATTATACTCCAGAGCTGCACTCACTATTCTGCTGGTGGAGTCACTGTGTACGTACATTACATTACTTATCCTGTTCTGATCCTCAGTTATATCCTGTATTATACTCCAGAGCTGCACTCACTATTCTGCTGGTGGAGTCACTGTGTACATACATTACATTACTTATCCTGTACTGATCCTGAGTTACATCCTGTATTATACTCCAGAGCTGTACTCACTATTCTGCTGGTGGAGTCACTGTGTACATACATTACATTACTTATCCTGTACTGATCCGGAGTTATATCCTGTATTATACTCCAGAGCTGCACTCACTATTCTGCTGGTGGAGTCACTGTGTACATACATTAAATTACTTATCCTGTTGTGATCCTGAGTTATATCCTGTATTATACTCCAGAGCTGCACTCACTATTCTGCTGGTGGAGTCACTGTGTACATACATTACATTACTTATCCTGTACTGATCCTGAGTTACATCCTGTATTATACTCCAGAGCTGCACTCACTATTCTGCTGGTGGAGTCACTGTGTACATACATTAAATTACTTATCCTGTTGTGATCCTGAGTTATATCCTGTATTATACTCCAGAGCTGCACTCACTATTCTGCTGGTGGAGTCACTGTGTACATACATTACATTACTTATCCTGTACTGATCCTGAGTTACATCCTGTATTATACTCCAGAGCTGCACTCACTATTCTGCTGGTGGAGTCACTGTGTACATACATTACATTACTTATCATGTACTGATCCTGAGTTACATCCTGTATTATACTCCAGAGCTGCACTCACTATTCTGCTGGGGGAGTCACTGTGTACATACATTACTTATCCTGTACTGATCCTGAGTTACATCCTGTATTATACTCCAGAGCTGCACTCACTATTCTGCTGGTGGAGTCACTGTGTACGTACATTACATTACTTATCCTTTTCTGATCCTCAGTTATATCCTGTATTATACTCCAGAGCTGCACTCACTATTCTGCTGGTGGAGTCACTGTGTACATACATTACATTACTTATCCTGTACTGATCCTGAGTTACATCCTGTATTATACTCCAGAGCTGTACTCACTATTCTGCTGGTGGAGTCACTGTGTACATACATTACATTACTTATCCTGTACTGATCCGGAGTTATATCCTGTATTATACTCCAGAGCTGCACTCACTATTCTGCTGGTGGAGTCACTGTGTACATACATTAAATTACTTATCCTGTTGTGATCCTGAGTTATATCCTGTATTATACTCCAGAGCTGCACTCACTATTCTGCTGGTGGAGTCACTGTGTACATACATTACATTACTTATCCTGTACTGATCCTGAGTTACATCCTGTATTATACTCCAGAGCTGCACTCACTATTCTGCTGGTGGAGTCACTGTGTACATACATTAAATTACTTATCCTGTTGTGATCCTGAGTTATATCCTGTATTATACTCCAGAGCTGCACTCACTATTCTGCTGGTGGAGTCACTGTGTACATACATTACATTACTTATCCTGTACTGATCCTGAGTTATATCCTGTATTATACTCCAGAGCTGCACTCACTATTCTGCTGGTGGAGTCACTGTGTACATTACATTACTTATCCTGTACTGATCCTGAGTTATATCCTGTATTATACTCCAGAGCTGCACTCACTATTCTGCTGGTGGAGTCACTGTGTACATACATTACATTACTTATCCTGTACTGATCCTGAGTTACATCCTGTATTATGCTCCAGAGCTGCACTCACTATTCTGCTGGTGGAGTCACTGTGTACATACATTACTTATCCTGTACTGATCCTGAGTTACATCCTGTATTATACTCCAGAGCTGCACTCACTATTCTGCTGGTGGAGTCACTGTGTACATACATTACATTACTTATCCTGTACTGATACTGAGTTACATCCTGTGTTATACTCCAGAGCTGCACTCACTATTCTGCTGGTGTAGTCACTGTGTACATACATTACATTACTTATCCTGTACTGATCCTGAGTTACATCCTGTATTATACTCCAGAGCTGCACTCACTATTCTGCTGGAGGAGTCACTGTGTACATACATTACATTACTTATCCTGTACTGATCCTGAGTTACATCCTGTATTATACTCCAGAGCTGCACTCACTATTCTGCTGGTGGAGTCACTGTGTACATACATTACTTATCCTGTACTGATCCTGAGTTACATCCTGTATTATACTCCAGAGCTGCACTCACTATTCTGCTGGTGGAGTCACTGTGTACATACATTACTTATCTTGTACTGATCCTGAGTTACATCCTGTATTATACTCCAGAGCTGCACTCACTATTCTGCTGGTGGAGTCACTGTGTACATACATTACATTACTTATCCTGTACTGATCCTGAGTTACATCCTGTATTATACTCCAGAGCTGCACTCACTATTCTGCTGGGGGAGTCACGGTGTACATACATTACCTTACTTATCCTGTACTGATCCTGAGATACATCCTGTATTATACTCCAGAGCTGCACTCACTATTCTGCTGGTGGAGTCACTGTGGACATATATTACATTACTTATCCTGTACTGATCCTGAGTTACATCCTGTATTATACTCCAGAGCTGCACTCACTATTCTGCAGGATTTCTTTTACCAGAGAACAGTGCATTGTGGGAGCCCTGATACCAGTTAGAGGTCGTGTGACAATGGGGTGGAGCTAAACTGTTTTCTGCTTCTAAGGGCAACCAGTAGATTTTTCTAAAGCAGCTTTGGATGTGAATAGAGAAAGATAAACAAAATAACTCAAATCAGTGGAGAAATAGAAAAGCAATTTATTTTTTATGTTTTTTTCTTTATTTTACTTGTTGAATCTTCATTAAATACAATATTTGACTCTGGGTGACGACCTTTACACCCACATTTACTGCTGCATCCAACTATTTAGAACGCTCCACTTCTATATCTCTGCCAATCAGGAGACTGGAAAAGCTGGGTGACAACCCTTTTAGTAGCAGTACCGGAGGCCATATTGGTTGTCACCCAGCTTTCCCAGAAACAACCGAGAAACGCCTGAGTAGAAGAAGAGCCGGGCGGCCGGAGGGCTGATAATCACTCACCTGGGTGGTCTGTATGATGGTCAGATCATTGATTCTGGAGAATCCGGCCCCCATGGCGGAGCGCAGCCCGGCCGTGCCGAATGACAACCGGGAACACAGCCGTTCCCGCAGCTCCTTGGTCATCCCATCCTGGAGCAGCGACAATATCTGAACTCTGGTTTTGGGGTTCTGTTGGGAGAGGAAAACACAGGTCACCCCAAGACCTCACCTGAGAAATCAGTCACTACAAGGGGGAAAGAAACCAACATGGAGACGACGGGAGAGAACCGACCGCACTGCATGAAGGTGCCAAATCCAGCCACTGGGGGCAGTCTCCTCACCCTGAGCGGACACCGGGGGGGGCAGTCTCCTCACCCTGAGCGGACACCGGGGGGGGGGCAGTCTCTTCACCCTGAGCAGTCACCGGGGGGGGGGCAGTCTCTTCACCCTGAGCAGTCACCGGAGGGGGGGGGCAGTCTCAACCCTGAGCAGTCACCGGAGGGGGGGGGCAGTCTCTTCACCCTGAGCAGTCACCGGAGGGGGGGGCAGTCTCTTCACCCTGAGCAGTCACCGGAGGGGGGGGGGGGCAGTCTCTTCACCCTGAGCAGTCACCGGGGGGGGGGCAGTCTCTTCACCCTGAGCAGTCACCGGGGGGGGGGGGCAGTCTCTTCACCCTGAGCAGTCACCGGGGGGGGCAGTCTCTTCACCCTGAGCAGTCACCGGGAGGGCAGTCTCTTCACCCTGAGCAGTCACCGTGGGGGGCAGTCTCTTCACCCTGAGCAGTCACCGGGGGGGGGCAGCCTTGGGCGTGAAAAACTAGCTTTTCACGGCCGAGGTGCATCCGTGCTCAGCGCTGAGGGACGCGATGTCTCGCATCCACCATAGTGGAGAGTCTGTGGAGGAATGCGTGATGCGTGAAAAGAACGGACATGTCCTATTTTCCCACGGACCCTCATGTGAACGGCCACATTGAATTACATAGGTCTGTGTCACGGCCGCTGTTTCAACGGCCGTCTCACGGACATTTAACGCGTTTGTGTCAATTAGGCCTTAAAGTCACATGGTCACACAGAGGCTCCTCCCTCTAGTTCTCCCTCCTCCACCCCATTGTTCTAGCTGTGCACAGTCATATTTAATTGTATCTGTGGATCGGATATCAGTGACCAAAAGACCATATGTCAGAAAAAGCAGAGACATCACCCTCAATTATATTCTAGAAGGGAACTAGAAACGGGTTTTATAAAACAAAAAAACAAGGAATGCTGGGAAGTGTAGCTGAATGACCCCATCAGTGAGGGAGGAAGTAGCTAACTTCTCCTATTTCAATAGAAATCAATCTAGCTGCAGCCTGAGACATAACTGCAGGAAAATAAAGGTAAGAGGAGCGGCTGTTTTATCCCCGAATCACCGACCCTCCGATCTCCAGGACCACAGCAGGGAGTTTTTTAGGCAGCTATAGATGTATTAGGTGTAGCCAGAAATGTTGGGTGCAGCCTGCAGATTTGGGGTCTCTTTTCCCCTCTGCCGGTTTCTGTACATGCACATTGTATCTCTCCGTGCTTTCTGAGTGGGCGGATCCTTCCTGGTGTGATGTCAGAACTGTGCTATGTGCTATAAGCCAATCAGACGTCTCCTCCCCCTGCTGCTCCCTCCTTTGTCCGCATGCAGCCTCACATACAGAGAGAAAGAACTGCAGCTGCATCCCCCTCCTATATATCTCTATCTATATATATACCGGAAAGGTGCGCCTTAAGGGTAACATGAACACTACAAGAGCAGGAGCCCGGGAACGACCTCTGACCCGCCAGCCCGGGGACGACCTCTGACCCGCCAGCCCGGGGACGACCTCTGACCCGCCAGCCCGGGGACGACCTCTGACCCGCCAGCCCGGGGACGACCTCTGACCCGCCAGCCCGGGAACGACCTCTGACCCGCCAGCCCGGGAACGACCTCTGACCCGCCAGCCCGGGAACGACCTCTGACCTGTCCATTGTTTTTCCTCATCATGATCTGTAGTTACGATTTCGTTTTTGTGTCGTGATTATTATTCTCTAGAGGAAGTCGTGCGCGGAGTCCGGCTGAGGTCGGCACATCTACGTGAGATGAGGACACTGAAAACAGGAAGGATGGCGGGAGGTGGGGGGGGGGTGGGGAGTATTATTGGTGCGGTTACTAATGGTCTATTCAGTGCATAACGTATAAAATCATGTGCTACACATGTACTCGCCACGTGGCCAAAAATCGCATTGCCAAACCACCGCAATATGACGCAATTCCTGAATGGTTATCGGCTGCTTGACGCACAATTGCTGCATCCTCAGGGTACGATCACCCGATGCGGTTATATCGCAGTTCATTATTACGCTAAGGCCTTGTGTACACAGCGCTAAAAAAAAAAACGATGTGTAAACGCGTCACAAACGCTAGCATTTTTGCAAAGCGCTTTTTAAAGTACAGGCCTTTTTGACGCGTTTTATGGGCGCGTAATAAAGACTCCCATTCACAACGAGAAACAAGCGCGTTTTCGGCTTCAGAATTGACCTGACACTTCGTTTTTTATCGTCGTATGCACTACAATGCGTTTTTTACGTGTATTTTTGGCGCGTAAAATGTGGCAAAAACACGTCGAATGCACGCCGTGTGAACAAGGCCTTACAGCAAAATCATGGAAAAATGTAGCTCGGGGGCCCCTCAGCCATGAAACCAACTCTGTAAAGCCCATTTACCCCGATACTGCCCCTAGAGGGGGTACATGGCTACTTTGTATCGACCAGTTACATACATTTCTATTGGTTTATTGTATGATTGGATACATTGTTTATGTTTGTGATTAATAAGTAACCGGCTCGTTACCGCATGTACAGGGTCTCCCCTCCTCTCCCTGCAGAATGTGCCTTTGTGGGGGCGGCTCGTTACCGCATGTACAGGGTCTCCCCTCCTCTCCCTGCAGAATGTGCCTTTGTGGGGGGCGGCTCGTTACCGCATGTACAGGGTCTCCCCTCCTCTCCCTGCAGAATGTGCCTTTGTGGGGGGCAGCTCGTTACCGCATGTACAGGGTCTCCCCTCCTCTCCCTGCAGAATGTGCCTTTGTGGGGGGCGGCTCGTTTCCGCATGTACAGGGTCTCCCCTCCTCTCCCTGCAGAATGTGCCTTTGTGGGGGGCGGCTCGTTACCGCATGTACAGGGTCTCCCCTCCTCTCCCTGCAGAATGTGCCTTTGTGGGGGGCGGCTCGTTACCGCATGTACAGGGTCTCCCCTCCTCTCCCTGCAGAATGTGCCTTTGTGGGGGGCGGCTCGTTTCCGCATGTGCAGGGTCTCCCCTCCTCTGCCTGCAGAATGTGCCTTTGTGGGGGGCGGCTCGTTACCGCATGTACAGGGTCTCCCCTCCTCTCCCTGCAGAACGTGCCTTTGTGGGGGGCGGCTCGTTACAGCATGTACAGGGTCTCCCCTCCTCTCCCTGCCGAATGTGCCTTTGTGGGGGGCGGCTCGTTACCGCATGTACAGGGTCTCCCCTCCTCTCCCTGCAGAATGTGCCTTTGTGGGGGGCGGCTCGTTACCGCATGTACAGGGTCTCCCCTCCTCTCCCTGCAGAATGTGCCTTTGTGGGGGGCGGCTCGTTACCGCATGTACAGGGTCTCCCCTCCTCTCCCTGCAGAATGTGCCTTTGTGGGGGGCGGCTCGTTACCCCATGTACAGGCTCTCCCCTCCTCTCCCTGCAGAATGTGCCTTTGTGGGGGGCGGCTCGTTACCCCATGTACAGGGTCTCCCCTCCTCTCCCTGCAGAATGTGCCTTTGTGGGGGGCGGCTCGTTACCCCATGTACAGGGTCTCCCCTCCTCTCCCTGCAGAATGTGCCTTTGTGGGGGGCGGCTCGTTACCGCATGTACAGGGTCTCCCCTCCTCTCCCTGCAGAACGTGCCTTTGTGGGGGGCGGCTCGTTACAGCATGTACAGGGTCTCCCCTCCTCACCCTGCAGAATGTGCCTTTGTGGGGGGCGGCTCGTTACCGCATGTACAGGGTCTCCACTCCTCTCCCTGCAGAATGTGCCTTTGTGGGGGGCGGCTCGTTACCGCATGTACAGGGTCTCCCCTCCTCTCCCTGCAGAATGTGCCTTTGTGGGGGGCGGCTCGTTACCGCATGTACAGGGTCTCCCCTCCTCTCCCTGCAGAATGTGCCTTTTGGGGGGGGGGTTGCGGTTCATGGGTTTTCTTTGGAGGAATATTGGATCATTTATTGATCTTGTCTGGACTACGGTTCGGGGGTCGTGTTCTTGGCTCACTGAGCAAATTTCATTATGCGGAGGGGTCAAACACAAGAATGTAGGACAAAGTAATGCAAGTCCTGGATGCAGCCTGCAGTGTAAAGAATGGAGGTTCCCATTCTGGTTGTATTGGCTGCATCCCGTCTACAAATTATTTATATGTATATATACATGCAATAGAGTACAGCCTCCATACAGGAGTATAATAATAATGTCTCCTCCCCCGAGTACAGCCTCCATACAGGAGTATAATAATAATGTCTCCTCCCCCGAGTACAGCCTCCATACAGGAGTATAATAATAATGTCTCCACCCCCGAGTACAGCCTCCATACAGGAGTATAATAATAATGTCTCCACCCCCGAGTACAGCCTCCATACAGGAGTATAATAATAATGTCTCCACCCGAGTACAGCCTCCATACAGGAGTATAATAATAATGTCTCCACCCCCGAGTACAGCCTCCATACAGGAGTATAATAATAATGTCTCCACCCCCGAGTACAGCCTCCATACAGGAGTATAATAATAATGTCTCCTCCCCCGAGTACAGCCTCCACACAGGAGTATAATAATAATGTCTCCTCCCCCGAGTACAGCCTCCACACAGGAGTATAATAATAATGTCTCCACCCCCCGAGTACAGCCTCCATACAGGAGTATAATAATAATGTCTCCTCCCCCGAGTACAGTCTCCATACAGGAGTATAATAATAATGTCTCCACCCCCGAGTACAGCCTCCATACAGGAGAATAATAATAATGTCTCCACCCCCGAGTACAGCCTCCATACAGGAGTATAATAATAATGTCTCCTCCCCCGAGTACAGCCTCCATACAGGAGAATAATAATAATGTCTCCTCCCCCGAGTACAGCCTCCATACAGGAGTATAATAATAATGTCTCCACCCCCGAGTACAGCCTCCATACAGGAGTATAATAATAATGTCTCCACCCCCGAGTACAGCCTCCATACAGGAGTATAATAATAATAATGTCTCCACCCCCGAGTACAGCCTCCATACAGGAGTATAATAATAATAATGTCTCCACCCCCGAGTACAGCCTCCATACAGGAGTATAATAATAATGTCTCCACCCCCGAGTACAGCCTCCATACAGGAGTATAATAATAATGTCTCCACCCCCGAGTACAGCCTCCATACAGGAGTATAATAATAATGTCTCCTCCCCCGAGTACAGCCTCCATACAGGAGTATAATAATAATGTCTCCTCCCCCGAGTACAGCCTCCATACAGGAGAATAATAATAATGTCTCCACCCCCGAGTACAGCCTCCATACAGGAGTATAATAATAATGTCTCCACCCCCGAGTACAGCCTCCATACAGGAGTATAATAATAATGTCTCCACCCCCGAGTACAGCCTCCATACAGGAGTATAATAATAATGTCTCCTCCCCCGAGTACAGCCTCCATACAGGAGTATAATAATAATGTCCCCGCCCCCGAGTACAGCCTCCATACAGGAGAATAATAATAATGTCTCCACCCCCGAGTACAGCCTCCATACAGGAGTATAATAATAATGTCTCCACCCCCGAGTACAGCCTCCATACAGGAGTATAATAATAATGTCTCCACCCCCGAGTACAGCCTCCATACAGGAGAATAATAATAATGTCTCCTCCCCCGAGTACAGCCTCCATACAGGAGTATAATAATAATGTCTCCACCCGAGTACAGTCTCCATACAGGAGTATAATAATAATGTCTCCACCCCCGAGTACAGCCTCCATACAGGAGTATAATAATAATGTCTCCACCCCCGAGTACAGCCTCCATACAGGAGTATAATAATAATGTCTCCACCCCCGAGTACAGCCTCCATACAGGAGTATAATAATAATGTCTCCACCCGAGTACAGTCTCCATACAGGAGTATAATAATAATGTCTCCACCCCCGAGTACAGCCTCCATACAGGAGAATAATAATAATGTCTCCACCCCCGAGTACAGCCTCCATACAGGAGTATAATAATAATGTCTCCACCCCCGAGTACAGCCTCCATACAGGAGTATAATAATAATGTCTCCACCCCCGAGTACAGCCTCCATACAGGAGTATAATAATAATGTCTCCACCCCCGAGTACAGCCTCCATACAGGAGTATAATAATAATGTCTCCACCCGAGTACAGTCTCCATACAGGAGTATAATAATAATGTCTCCACCCCCGAGTACAGCCTCCATACAGGAGTATAATAATAATGTCTCCACCCGAGTACAGTCTCCATACAGGAGAATAATAATAATAATGTCTCCACCCCCGAGTACAGCCTCCATACAGGAGTATAATAATGTCTCCACCCCCGAGTACAGCCTCCATACAGGAGTATAATAATAATGTCTCCACCCGAGTACAGTCTCCATACAGGAGTATAATAATAATGTCTCCACCCCCGAGTACAGCCTCCATACAGGAGTATAATAATAATGTCTCCACCCCCGAGTACAGCCTCCATACAGGAGTATAATAATAATGTCTCCACCCCCGAGTACAGCCTCCATACAGGAGTATAATAATGTCTCCACCCCCGAGTACAGCCTCCATACAGGAGTATAATAATAATGTCTCCACCACCCCCGAGTACAGCCTCCATACAGGAGTATAATAATAATGTCTCCACCACCCCCGAGTACAGCCTCCATACAGGAGTATAATAATAATGTCTCCACCCCCGAGTACAGCCTCCATACAGGAGTATAATAATAATGTCTCCACCCCCGAGTACAGCCTCCATACAGGAGTATAATAATAATGTCTCCTCCCCCGAGTACAGCCTCCATACAGGAGTATAATAATAATGTCTCCTCCCCCGAGTACAGCCTCCAAACAGGAGAATAATAATAATGTCTCCTCCCCCGAGTACAGCCTCCATACAGGAGTATAATAATAATGTCTCCTCCCCCGAGTACAGCCTCCATACAGGAGTATAATAATAATGTCTCCTCCCCCGAGTACAGCCTCCATACAGGAGTATAATAATAATGTCTCCACCCCCGAGTACAGCCTCCATACAGGAGTATAATAATAATGTCTCCACCCCCGAGTACAGCCTCCATACAGGAGTATAATAATAATGTCTCCACCCCCGAGTACAGCCTCCATACAGGAGTATAATAATAATGTCTCCACCCCCGAGTACAGCCTCCATACAGGAGTATAATAATAATGTCTCCACCCCCCGAGTACAGCCTCCATACAGGAGTATAATAATAATGTCTCCACCCCCCGAGTACAGCCTCCATACAGGAGAATAATAATAATGTCTCCACCCCCGAGTACAGCCTCCATACAGGAGTATAATAATAATGTCTCCACCCCCGAGTACAGCCTCCATACAGGAGTATAATAATAATGTCTCCACCCCCGAGTACAGCCTCCATACAGGAGTATAATAATAATGTCTCCACCCCCGAGTACAGCCTCCATACAGGAGTATAATAATAATGTCTCCACCCCCGAGTACAGCCTCCATACAGGAGTATAATAATAATGTCTCCTCCCCCGAGTACAGCCTCCATACAGGAGTATAATAATAATGTCTCCACCCCCGAGTACAGCCTCCATACAGGAGTATAATAATAATGTCTCCACCCCCGAGTACAGCCTCCATACAGGAGTATAATAATAATGTCTCCACCCCCGAGTACAGCCTCCATACAGGAGTATAATAATAATGTCTCCACCCCCGAGTACAGCCTCCATACAGGAGTATAATAATAATGTCTCCTCCCCCGAGTACAGCCTCCATACAGGAGTATAATAATAATGTCTCCTCCCCCGAGTACAGTCTCCATACAGGAGTATAATAATAATGTCTCCACCCCCGAGTACAGCCTCCATACAGGAGAATAATAATAATAATGTCTCCTCCCCCGAGTACAGCCTCCATACAGGAGTATAATAATAATGTCTCCTCCCCCGAGTACAGCCTCCATACAGGAGAATAATAATAATGTCTCCACCCCCGAGTACAGCCTCCATACAGGAGTATAATAATAATGTCTCCACCCCCGAGTACAGCCTCCATACAGGAGTATAATAATAATGTCTCCACCCCCGAGTACAGCCTCCATACAGGAGAATAATAATAATGTCTCCTCCCCCGAGTACAGCCTCCATACAGGAGTATAATAATAATGTCTCCACCCCCGAGTACAGCCTCCATACAGGAGTATAATAATAATGTCTCCACCCCCGAGTACAGCCTCCATACAGGAGTATAATAATAATGTCTCCACCCCCGAGTACAGCCTCCATACAGGAGTATAATAATAATGTCTCCTCCCCCGAGTACAGCCTCCATACAGGAGTATAATAATAATGTCTCCTCCCCCGAGTACAGCCTCCATACAGGAGAATAATAATAATGTCTCCTCCCCCGAGTACAGCCTCCATACAGGAGTATAATAATAATGTCTCCTCCCCCGAGTACAGTCTCCATACAGGAGTATAATAATAATGTCTCCTCCCCCGAGTACAGCCTCCATACAGGAGTATAATAATAATGTCTCCACCCCCGAGTACAGCCTCCATACAGGAGTATAATAATAATGTCTCCACCCCCGAGTACAGCCTCCATACAGGAGTATAATAATAAGTCTCCACCCCCGAGTACAGCCTCCATACAGGAGAATAATAATAATGTCTCCACCCCCGAGTACAGCCTCCATACAGGAGTATAATAATAATGTCTCCTCCCCCGAGTACAGCCTCCATACAGGAGTATAATAATAATGTCTCCTCCCCCGAGTACAGCCTCCATACAGGAGTATAATAATAATGTCTCCACCCCCGAGTACAGCCTCCATACAGGAGTATAATAATAATGTCTCCACCCCCGAGTACAGCCTCCATACAGGAGTATAATAATAATGTCTCCACCCCCGAGTACAGCCTCCATACAGGAGAATAATAATAATGTCTCCACCCCCGAGTACAGCCTCCATACAGGAGTATAATAATAATGTCTCCTCCCCCGAGTACAGCCTCCATACAGGAGTATAATAATAATGTCTCCACCCCCGAGTACAGCCTCCATACAGGAGTATAATAATAATGTCTCCACCCCCGAGTACAGCCTCCATACAGGAGTATAATAATAATGTCTCCTCCCCCGAGTACAGCCTCCATACAGGAGTATAATAATAATGTCTCCACCCCCGAGTACAGCCTCCATACAGGAGTATAATAATAATGTCTCCTCCCCCGAGTACAGCCTCCATACAGGAGTATAATAATAATGTCTCCACCCCCGAGTACAGCCTCCATACAGGAGAATAATAATAATGTCTCCACCCCCGAGTACAGCCTCCATACAGGAGTATAATAATAATGTCTCCTCCCCCGAGTACAGCCTCCATACAGGAGTATAATAATAATGTCTCCACCCCCGAGTACAGTCTCCATACAGGAGAATAATAATAATGTCTCCACCCCCGAGTACAGCCTCCATACAGGAGTATAATAATAATGTCTCCACCCCCGAGTACAGCCTCCATACAGGAGTATAATAATAATGTCTCCACCCCCGAGTACAGCCTCCATACAGGAGAATAATAATAATGTCTCCACCCCCGAGTACAGCCTCCATACAGGAGAATAATAATAATGTCTCCACCCCCGAGTACAGCCTCCATACAGGAGTATAATAATAATGTCTCCACCCCCGAGTACAGCCTCCATACAGGAGTATAATAATAATGTCTCCTCCCCCGAGTACAGCCTCCATACAGGAGAATAATAATAATAATGTCTCCTCCCCCGAGTACAGCCTCCATACAGGAGTATAATAATAATGTCTCCTCCCCCGAGTACAGCCTCCATACAGGAGTATAATAATAATGTCTCCACCCCCGAGTACAGCCTCCATACAGGAGTATAATAATAATGTCTCCACCCCCGAGTACAGCCTCCATACAGGAGTATAATAATAATGTCTCCACCCCCCGAGTACAGCCTCCATACAGGAGTATAATAATAATGTCTCCACCCCCGAGTACAGCCTCCATACAGGAGAATAATAATAATGTCTCCACCCCCGAGTACAGTCTCCATACAGGAGTATAATAATAATGTCTCCTCCCCCGAGTACAGCCTCCATACAGGAGTATAATAATAATGTCTCCTCCCCCGAGTACAGCCTCCATACAGGAGTATAATAATAATGTCTCCACCCCCGAGTACAGCCTCCATACAGGAGTATAATAATAATGTCTCCTCCCCCGAGTACAGCCTCCATACAGGAGAATAATAATAATGTCTCCACCCCCGAGTACAGCCTCCATACAGGAGTATAATAATAATGTCTCCACCCCCGAGTACAGCCTCCATACAGGAGTATAATAATAATGTCTCCTCCCCCGAGTACAGTCTCCATACAGGAGTATAATAATAATGTCTCCACCCCCGAGTACAGCCTCCACACAGGAGTATAATAATAATGTCTCCACCCCCCGAGTACAGCCTCCATACAGGAGTATAATAATAATGTCTCCACCCCCGAGTACAGCCTCCATACAGGAGAATAATAATAATGTCTCCACCCCCGAGTACAGCCTCCATACAGGAGTATAATAATAATGTCTCCTCCCCCGAGTACAGCCTCCATACAGGAGAATAATAATAATGTCTCCTCCCCCGAGTACAGCCTCCATACAGGAGTATAATAATAATGTCTCCACCACCCCCGAGTACAGCCTCCATACAGGAGTATAATAATAATGTCTCCTCCCCCGAGTACAGCCTCCATACAGGAGTATAATAATAATGTCTCCTCCCCCGAGTACAGCCTCCATACAGGAGTATAATAATAATGTCTCCACCCCCGAGTACAGCCTCCATACAGGAGTATAATAATAATGTCTCCACCCCCCGAGTACAGCCTCCATACAGGAGTATAATAATAATGTCTCCACCCCCGAGTACAGCCTCCACACAGGAGTATAATAATAATGTCTCCACCCCCGAGTACAGCCTCCATACAGGAGTATAATAATAATGTCCCCACCCCCGAGTACAGCCTCCATACAGGAGTATAATAATAATAATGTCTCCTCCCCCGAGTACAGCCTCCATACAGGAGTATAATAATAATGTCTCCACCCCCGAGTACAGCCTCCATACAGGAGTATAATAATAATGTCTCCTCCCCCGAGTACAGCCTCCATACAGGAGAATAATAATAATGTCTCCACCCCCGAGTACAGCCTCCATACAGGAGAATAATAATAATAATGTCTCCTCCCCCGAGTACAGCCTCCATACAGGAGTATAATAATAATGTCTCCTCCCCCGAGTACAGCCTCCATACAGGAGTATAATAATAATGTCTCCACCCCCGAGTACAGCCTCCATACAGGAGTATAATAATAATGTCTCCACCCCCGAGTACAGCCTCCATACAGGAGTATAATAATAATGTCTCCACCCCCGAGTACAGCCTCCATACAGGAGTATAATAATAATGTCTCCACCCCCGAGTACAGCCTCCATACAGGAGTATAATAATAAGTCTCCACCCCCGAGTACAGTCTTTGTCACCAGGGTCTGTGTCCTTCGGTAGCGATCAGGGACATCGTATGACGGCAGTCTAGACCCCATAATGTCTGCAACTAAATTAGTCCGCAAAGTGAATCAATAAAATAATAACTGCGACATCGAGACGACGACACCCGCGCACTACAGAGAAGTCAATACAAAACGTGTGCGACCAACTCTACTAATTATGACAAATACGAACGCAAAAAACGCGTCATGTGACTAAAACCGCGCAGCAGCGGCTCCATACCTCGCTATATACCTCGCTATATACCCCTGTCCCCATAGATACAGTATATATGTGGCCATCACCAGTGATCTGCAGACTGTGGATCCCAACTACAACTCCCAGCATGCCCAGTATAGAAACACAAGAGACAGGTCCATATATATATACCGCACATACAAGTCTCTCACCTGATCCCAATGCAGCCATTGCCACACGGCCGCGTCCAGCTCCGAGTCCCCGGTGGAGCTCGGCATCGTCAGGTTGGAGTTGATATCACCCGTTAGGTCTTCCATCCTCTTACCCGATTACCGCTACACCCCCTCCCTCTACAGCAGCCAGCGGACTGCGCCACAGGCAATATCACCACCGCGCATGCGTACAGCGCGGCTCCCTCACTCATCCACAAGCACCACGGGACATGCGCTGGAGTTGATTACCAGCCTGTACCACAAACATCAATACGCATGCGCCGAGGTTCGCGCTGGTAACCACTGCGCATGCACTGATCGTAAATGCAATAGTACATACCAAACACATGTACGCATGCGCTGTGCTTCTCACTAACCACTGCGCATGTGCCTAAATTCCTTACTTGGCAACAGCACTCTGTATTTGACGCATGCGCGGAAACACTGTAGAAGGGTGATTATACTTTTCCACATTCCATGGGAGTGGTTACCAAGATCGAGCTGTTGCTAGGCAACAAATAAAACAACTGCGTCATGGAGAGGTTGCTATGTCTGGATTGTTTTGTAGCAGCTTCCTATGTTATACCTGGAAAATTCCTTTAAGGTGCTTATTAAATATCTCCATCCAGTATGTGGTTATAGATGATGGAATATAATAAACTTTACCAATAACTTGTCAAAGGGCAAAAAAACAGCCAAGAAAACTGTGTGCCATCTCAGTGCCCCCATAATAGTGTGCGCTGTCCCATAAATGTCGCCAACACTCCGCTGACTCCATAACTGCAGAGTACAGACCTCCCCTGGTATTAACATCCGCGCCCGGAGCTTCATGGCCGAGCAGCTGTCATTCAGCCGGCGGCCATTAGTAAGTCAGAAGCGATAAAGGTTAAAAAAAATACAAAGACATAGAAAAAAGACATAGAAATAACCCCCGACCCTCATTAACCATTTTATTGAGAATAAAAAAGAAGTCATCGAAGTCCTGGAATCCGACGTAGTCCAACGACCGAACCTGTAAAAAAACACAAAATAAAACCTTAGTAAGGGCCCGTTCCCATCACCGCTGCTCTTCCGTTGAGGGGTTCCGTCGGGTGACCCCTCAACAGAAAGGCAAACTGAAACCTCCGCGTCCGTTTCCCTCACCGTTGATCTCCATGGTGAAGGAAACGTTGCTAATGGTTTCCGTTTTCACCGCTGTGGCAGGATTCCGTTGTTTTGCATTGTCGACTGCGCTGTTGATTCCGCCAAGACAACGGAACCCGTTCACAACGGTGACAAACGGAAACCATTAGCAAAGTTTACATCACCATTGAGATCAACGGTGAGGGAAACGGAAGCTAAAGTTTCCGTTTGCCTTTCCGTTGAGGGGTTAACCCCACGAAAGCCTCCGACAGAACCCCTCAACGGAAGGGCAGCCGTGATGTGAACAGGGCCTTAGATACAGAGCACAGGTGGGATACTGTTTGTTGGACCCTGTATCTAAGCCTAAGGTAGGCTTAGATACAGGGTCCAGTAGACAGTAAACTTATACAGTATAAGCTGGGGCCCCGTATCTAAGCCTAACACACGTTAGAGGGCTTGACCAGTCCCTAAACATTGATGGCCTAACCTCAGGGATAGGCCATCAATAGCTGATGGTCGGGGTACGACTCCCGGGATCCCCGCCAATCAGCTGTTCTGAAGGGGGTACAGAGCTCGTTCGAGCGCTGCTTCCCCTTCATTTCCCTCACTTGCTCACACTGTGAATCGCTGACACCTCCGTGTCGGAGATTTAGTGTGAGAAATGAAGGGGAAGTAGCGCTCGAACGAGCTCTGTACCCCTTTCAGAACAGCTGATTGGTGGGGGTCCCGGGAGTCGTACCCCGACCCATCAGCTTTTTAAAGTAATATTAATCTTACCCCCCTCTTCGGCCGCAGCGGAGATCCTCACTCCATGAAGTGTCGGGATGTTGTGCGCATCGCATAGCGTCATGACGTCAGGACCACCGCTAGAAAGAGGGAGGGTAACTACTGTCAGTTACTATAGTAACAGGGACCCGTGTAGTTTATTACATAGGCCACAGTTACTATAGTAACTTTTCATTGATGTGGTCCGGGGGGGGGGGTTTCGATGCCCGGCAGTAATTGCGACCCCTATAGTTACGCCACTGGGTGGAGGACTCGTCAGGTTTTGCGTCTCTGAACAGTGAAGCTTCTGAGACGGTTGTGTTGTTAGTGCGGCGGCCGCTGTCTAGGAACAGACCGTCAGCACCTCATGACTCATCATCCTCATTAGACTTTACATAACTCTTCTCCAGGGAATTCCTGGTAAATCTCAGCGACTGAACCTGAGGACATAAGGAGGGATCAGGGTTATTAAGATGGCGGGAAGGAGAGAAACGTAGGGCACGGCGGCAGCATACGTGCCAACATATCACATTACTTTCCTTATGAAGTTTTTCAGTTGTATTTGAGGCAGTGGTGATCAGGATGGTGGCTGGGTAGCGGTGACAGATTAAATATGGGAATAACCATAATAAGTCAAGTGCGCACAACGCAGATATTTGGGTGATATCTGCACACAGCATGTAATCATTCACATCAGTCCCCGTCCCTACCAGATTGCCAACAGATTTTTTTCACAAAATTTCAGCTCACGAAATACAGCCATATAGTGCCAAGATAATACTTCCATATACATTCCCCATAACACCACCATACAGTGCACAAATTATAAGAAGTATCCAAATAATACTCTCTTAAAGAGCCCACATAATATTGCTAAGTAGTCCTGTAAAGGATCTGCCAGGCACAGCTTCTGTGTCAACACCCATAGGTAATCAGTCTGCACCTGCTTCTATGTCTGGGAGACTGACTCCATCTTCTACCACCCAGGATGGCAGGCTTAGGAGTGGGAGAGTCTATCACAGCCTGGCCAGACGGAGCTAGCTCCCGCCCTCTGTCTATTTATACCTGTTCCTCCTTGCTTGTGATTCTTCTCGTTTGGTTTCCTGGTCCTGCTGCAGCTTCTTGAACTATTTGACCCTGCTTCATATTGACCCTGGCTTACTGACTACTCTCCTGCTCTGCGTTTGGTACCTCGTACACTCCTGGTTTGACTCGGCTCGTTCACCACTCTTGTTGCTCACGGTGTTGCCGTGGGCAACTGCCACTTTTCCCTTGCTTCTGTGTACCCTTGTCTGTTTGTCTGTCGTGCACTTATTGAGCGTAGGGACCGTCGCCCAGTTGTACCCCGTCGCCTAGGGCGGGTCGTTGCAAGTAGGCAGTGACTGAGTGGCGGGTAGATTTGGGCTCACTTCTCTGTTTCCCTACACCCAGCATTACATAATCACAAGCCCATATACCTAGTCTACCCTGGTCCCTCACACTACTATGGACACCCTTGAGACCCTGGCTCAGCAAATGCAGGGTCTCTCCCTACAGGTCCAGGCCCTGGCTCAGAGGGTCAACCAGCCTGATGCCACCATGGTAGCGCCCCTCACCTCACCTCTTGAACCCCACCTCAAGTTGCCTGACCGGTTCTCAGGGGACCGGAAGACTTTTCTCTCCTTTCGGGAGAGTTGTCGGCTCTATTTTCGCCTAAAGCCCCACTCCTCAGGTTCTGAGAAACAGCGGGTGGGTATAATTATGTCCCGGCGCCAGGAAGGGCCCAAAGAATGGGCCTTCTCCTTGGCTCCTGACGCCCCTGAACTTTCCTCCGTTGATCTTTTCTTTTCTGCTCTCGGACTCATTTATGACGAGACTGACAGGACTGCCTTTGCCGAGAGTCAGCTGGTGACCTTACGTCAGGGTAAGAGACCTGTTGAGGAGTATTGCTCTGACTTTAGGAAGTGGTGCGTAACTTCTCGGTGGAATGACCCTGCCTTAAGGTGCCAGTTTAGGTTGGGTCTGTCGAACGCCCTGAAAGACCTGCTAGTTAGCTATCCCTGTTCTGACTCCCTAGACCAGGTTATGGCTTTAGCGGTACGACTTGACCGACGTCTCAGGGAACGACAACGTGAACGTTTATGTGTTTTCTCCTCTGACTCCCCCATGATGCCTCCCGAGGTTCCGTTGCTTCATTCTTCCACGGAAGACTCGGAGGTACCTATGCAACTCGGGGCCTCCGTGTCCCCCCAACAACGTAGAGAGTTCCGCAGGAAGAATGGTCTCTGCTTCTATTGTGGGGATGACAAGCATCAAGTGAACAGCTGTCCTAGGCGTAAGAATAAGCAGCCGGAAAACTTCCGCGCCTAAGTGATCATCGGGGAGGTCACTTGGGCGCACAGGTATTTCCCGTAAATATGAAACGTAATAAAATCTTACTTCCCTTTCAGGTCTCTTTTGGTGGTAGGTTTGCTGCCGGCAGTGCCTTTGTGGATTCAGGGTCTTCTGCTAATATCATGTCTGTGGAATTTGCTATGTCTCTAGCTATGCCTTTGATTGATTTGCCTAAACCTGTCCCGGTAGTGGGTATCGACTCCACTCCTCTTGCTAATGGATATTTTACACAGCATACCCCTGTTTTTGAACTCCTTGTTGGCTCCATGCATTTGGAGCAGTGCTCTGTACTGTTGATGCAGGGATTATCGTCCGATTTGGTTTTAGGCCTTCCCTGGTTGCAGTTGCATAATCCCACGTTTGACTGGAATACTGGGGATCTTACCAAATGGGGTAATGAATGCTTGACGTCATGTTTTTCTGTTAATTCTATTTCTCCCCCTGAGGAGGTGAACACGCTACCTGAGTTTGTTCAGGACTTCGCTGATGTTTTCTCTAAGGAGGCCTCCGAAGTGTTACCTCCTCATAGAGAATAAGATTGTGCTATCGATTTGGTACCAAGAGCTAAGCTCCCTAAGGGTAGGATATTTCATCTCTCTTGTCCCGAACGTGAAGCCATGAGAGAGTATATCCAGGAATGCCTGGCCAAGGTTTACATTCGCCCCTCTACTTCTCCGGTAGGTGCTGGCTTCTTCTTCGTAGGGAAGAAGGATGGTGGTCTTAGGCCATGCATTGACTACCGTAACTTGAATAAGGTCACTGTAAGGAACCAGTATCCCCTTCCTTTGATTCCTGATCTCTTTAATCAGGTTGAGGGGGCCCAATGGTTCTCTAAGTTTGATCTACGGGGGGCGTATAACCTTATCCGCATCAAAGAGGGGGATGAGTGGAAGACTGCGTTTAAAATGCCCGAAGGTCATTTCGAATACCTCGTCATGCCCTTTGGGTTGTGTAATGCTCCCGCGGTCTTCCAGAATTTCATAAATGAGATTTTAAGAGATTACCTGGGGGTATTTCTTATAGTGTACCTTGATGACATACTTGTGTTTTCCAAGGACTGGTCCTCCCACATTGAGCATGTCAGGAAGGTGCTCCAGGTCCTTCGGGAAAACAAACTGTTTGCGAAGACCGAAAAATGTGTGTTTGGGGTGCAGGAGATACCATTTTTGGGGCAAATCCTCACTCCTCATGAATTCCGCATGGACCCCGCCAAGGTCCAGGCTGTGGCGGAATGGGTCCAACCTGCCTCCCTGAAGGCGTTACAGTGCTTCTTGGGGTTCGCTAGTTATTACAGGAGCTTTATTGCTAATTTCTCGGTCATCGCTAAGCCTCTTACGGATCTCACTCGCAAGGGTGCTGATCTCCTCCGCTGGCCTCCTGAGGCTGTCCAGGCTTTTGAGGTCCTTAAGAAGTGCTTTATCTCGGCCTCGGTGCTGGTTCAGCCCAACCAAATGGAGCCATTTAGCGTGGAGGTTGACGCGTCCGAAGTGGGAGTGGGGGCTGTCTTGTCCCAGGGTACCAGGTCCCTCACCCATCTCCGTCCCTGTGCCTACTTCTCCAGGAAGTTTTCGCCCACTGAGAGTAACTATGATATTGGCAACCGCGAACTTTTAGCCATTAAATGGGCATTTGAAGAGTGGCGCCACTTCCTGGAGGGGGCTAGGCACCAGGTAACGGTCCTTACCGACGACAAGAATCTGGTTTTCCTAGAATCTGCCCGGAGGCTAAACCCGAGACAAGCTCGATGGGCGTTATTTTTTACCAGATTAAACTTTTTGGTTACCTATAGGGCTGGGTCTAAAAATATTAAGGCTGATGCACTGTCGCGTAGCTTCATGGCCAGCCCTCCTTCGGAGGAAGATCCTGCTTGTATTTTGCCTCCAGGTATAATCATTTCCTCTATTGATTCTGATTTAGTCTCTGAAATTGCTGCTGATCAAGGTTCAGCTCCCGGGAACCTTCCTGAGAACAAGCTGTTTGTTCCCCTGCAATTCCGGCTAAGGGTACTTAGGGAAAATCATGACTCCGCACTATCTGGTCATCCAGGCATCCTGGGTACCAAGCACCTCATTGCCAGGAACTATTGGTGGCCTGAGTTGCCTAAAGACGTTAAGGCCTACGTCGCCGCTTGTGAGGTTTGTGCTAGGTCCAAGACTCCCAGGTCCCGACCTGCGGGCTTACTACGTTCTTTGCCCATTCCCCAGAGACCTTGGACCCATATCTCCATGGATTTTATCACCGATTTGCCTCCATCTCAAGGCAAGTCGGTGGTGTGGGTTGTAGTAGACCGCTTCAGTAAGATGTGCCACTTTGTGCCCCTCAAGTAACTACCCAATGCTAAGACGTTAGCTATCTTGTTTGTCAAACACATCCTGCGTCTCCATGGGGTCCCTGTCAATATTGTTTCTGACAGAGGGGTACAATTTGTTTCATTGTTTTGGAGAGCCTTCTGTAAAAAGTTGGAGATTGATCTGTCCTTCTCCTCTGCCTTCCATCCTGAAACTAATGGCCAAACTGAGAGGACTAATCAGTCTCTAGAACAATATTTAAGGTGTTTTATCTCTGACTGTCAATATGATTGGGTCTCATTCATTCCCCTCGCTGAATTTTCCCTTAATAACTGGGTCAGTAACTCATCAAGGGTCTCCCCCTTTTTCTGTAATTTTGGGTTTAATCCACGGTTCTCCTCCGTTTCATCTGGTAGTTCCAACAATCCCGAGGTAGAGGTCGTTCATCGGGAACTGTGCACAGTCTGGGCCCAGGTTCAGAAGAACCTAGAGGCATCCCAGAGCGTACAAAAATTTCAGGCAGATAGAATACGTTCTGCTAACCCCTTGTTTATGGTCGGGGATCTGGTGTGGCTATCGTCAAAGAACTTGCGCCTTAAAGTCCCGTCCAAGAAGTTTGCTCCCCGGTTTATAGGGCCGTACAAGGTCATTGAAGTCCTCAATCCTGTCTCCTTCCGACTGGAGTTGCCCCCATCTTTTCGAGTACACGACGTGTTTCATGCCTCCCTCTTTAAACGCTGCTCCCCGTCCTTGGCTCCTTCGAGGAAACCTCCTGTCCCCGTTCTCAGCCCTGAGGGGATAGAATTCAAGGTGGCCAAGATTGTGGACAGCAAGATGGTCCAAGGCTCCCTCCAGTACCTGGTCCATTGGAGAGGATACGGGCCTGAGGAGAGGACTTGGGTACCCGCCCGGGATGTTCACGCTGGGGTATTGGTCAGGAGGTTCCACCTTCGTTTCCCCAATAAACCAGGTCCATCTAGAAAGGGTGCGGTGGCCCCTCATAAAAGGGGGGGTACTGTAAAGGATCTGCCAGGCACAGCTTCTGTGTCAACACCCATAGGTAATCCGTCTGCACCTGCTTCTATGTCTGTGAGACTGACTCCATCTTCCACCACTCAGGATGGCAGGCTTAGGAGTGGGAGAGCCTATCACAGCCTGGCCAGACGGAGCTAGCTCCCGCCCTCTGTCTATTTATACCTGCCTTTCCTGTTCCTCCTTGCTTGTGATTCTTCTCGTTTGGTTTCCTGGCCCTGCTGCAGCTTCTTGAAGTATTTGACCTTGCTTCATATTGACCCTGGCTTACTGACTACTCTCCTGCTCTCCGTTTGGTACCTCGTACACTCCTGGTTTGACTCGGCTCGTTCACCACTCTGGTTGCTCACGGTGTTGCCGTGGGCAACTGCCCCTTTTCCCTTGCTTCTGTGTACCCTTGTCTGTTTGTCTGTCGTGCACTTATTGAGCGTAGGGACCGTCGCCCAGTTGTACCCCGTCGCCTAGGGCGGGTCGTTGCAAGTGGTGGGTAGATTAGGGCTCACTTGTCTGTTTCCCTACCCCCAGCATTACAAGTCCCTACATAATACCGTTATATAGTTCCCACATAATACCGCCATATAGTTCCCACATAATACTGCTGTCACGAGTAGCGGGATGGCAGCTGGCCAAACAGGTAAGGTATAGAGTCTATAGTCCAGAAAAGGGTACCTGAGGCAATGTAGACAGTAGCAAGGCAGGCTCGGCTGGGACCAGGCAGCAGGTAGATGTCAGACGTGGAGTAGTAGAACAGGCGTGGAGATGCAGCCCAACATGACAACCGTTCAGCACGGCAGTAGACCAGGATGGTACTGATAGCACGGTTAACAGGATACAAGATACAGGTACAGGGAATACTGGGAAGCTGGAAGACACCTAGGAGACCATTTGCAAGACAGACTAAGGGAAAACAACAACAACGCTCAGGCGAGGATAAGAAGGGCGGTGACCCTCTTATATTCCAGGAATTCCGGAGTAGATAATGATGATTTCCAGGTGCACCCTCCGGGAGACAGGCTCAATACCCGGAAGTGAGTGCCGGCGCCTCACAGGGGGACGACGCGGCACAGCAGCAGGACGTCCATGGCCACGGTCGTCGAGGGGTAAGTTAGACCGACAGACCATGGCCATAGACGTTACAGTATCCCCCCTCTTACGCCCCCTCTTCTTGGGACCAGAACGGGAAAGAAACTTCCTTATGAGGACAGGGGCATCAATGTTCTCCTCTGGCTCCCAAGACCTCTCTTCTTGGCCGAATCCCCTCCAATGCACCAAATAAAACATCCTTCCTCCCACCTTCTTGGTGGCTAGAATCTCCCTTGCCTCGAAAGTCCCCACTGTGGAACTAGGAATTCTAGAGTAGCGGTTCAGAACCACGGGCTTCAGCAAGGATACATGGAAGGAATTAGGGATCTTGAGTGTAGGATGCAGCCGCAGTTTGTAAGACACCGGGTTAATTTGTAGCAGGATCTCGAAGGGTCCGAGGAACCTGGGAGCAAATTTGCAGGACGGCACCCTCAGCCAGATATTCTTAGAGGACAACTAGACCATCGTACCTGGAAGAAACTGAGGAGGATCCCGTCTTCTAGTATCTGCTTTTCTCTTCATGCAAACTAGAAGATCGGGTCTGTTGCCATATTTGTAAAAAGTCCCTGAAAGTCGAGTCAGCTGCAGGCACCTGGGACATACTAGAGACAGGAAGAGGTATTCGAGGGTGTGGGCCGTAGACTATGAAGAATGGACTGGAGGTGGAGGACTCACTAGTATGGTTGTTATAGGAGAATTCTGCCCATGGGAGCAGCTGCACCCAGTCATCATGTCATCTGGAAACAAAGTGCCGCAGATAGTTCTCCATAATTTGGTTAATCCTCTCGACTTGTCCATTGGACTGAGGATGATAGGCCGAAGAGAAGTCCAACTTTACACCAAGTAGACCACAGAGTGCTCTCCAATACTTTGAAGTGAACTGGACCCATCGATCCAAAACAATATGCAGGGGCAAGCCGTGCAGACGGAACATGTGTTGTATGAAGAGTTCAGCCAGTCAAGCAGCAGAAGGCAAGCCAGTGAGGAGAACAAAATAAGCCATTTTAGAGAATCGATCAATCACCACCCATATCACACTGCAACCCACAGAGAGAGGGAGGTTCGTGACAAAGTCCATTGCAACATGCTGCCAGGGGGCATCGGGTACAGGCAGTGGCTGAAGCAGACCAGCTGGTTTGGAGTGGGCAACTTTATTTGCTGCGCATACCATACATGAGGAGACGAAGTCCATGACGTCTTTGGACAGCGTGGGCCACCAGAAGTGAGGGGCGATTAGGTCTTTGGTCTTATGAGTACCCGCATGACCTGCCAGCTTGGAGCTGGGATCCCAGCGAAGGATTCTTCCTCTGTCTGCTAAACGTACAAAAGTTCTTCCCGGGGGAATGTCTCTAACCTGCAGAGGGTTCACAGAGAAGATGCAGGAAGGATCAATAATATTCTGTGGAGACTCCACAGTGTCCTCTGTTTCGTAAGACCTAGAGAAGGCATTGGCCCTCACATTCTTGTCGTTAGTGGAGTTCGAACCGGAATCGAGCAAAGAATAACGACCACCTGGCTTGACGAGGATTCAACCGTTGAGCGTCTGTAAATAGGTCAGATTCTTGTGATCCATGAAGACCAGGATAGGGTGGACTGCGCCTTCCAGTAGATGTCTCCACTCCTGCAGGGCCAGCTTGATGACCAGTAACTCCCGACCCCCAATCGAGTAGTTGCGCTCTGCGGAAGAAAACAGTTTGGAATAGTAGCCACATACCACAGTCTTGCCTAATGAACCTCTCTGGAATAAAAGTGCGCCAGCACCAACAGAGGAAGTGTCCACCTCTAATGAAAACTGTAGGGACACATCAGGGTGGTGAAGAATAGAGGCTGACATTAAGGCTTTTTTCAAGGTCTCAAATGCGGCTTCAGCCTCCGTAGTCCACACTTTGGCCTTCATACCCTTTTTTGGGAGAGAAGAGATGGGGGCTGTCAATGACGAGAAGTTGGGGATGAACAGCCGGGAGAAGTTGGCGAATCCCAGGAAGCGTTTTATGGCCCTTAAGCCTTGGGGGCGTGGCCACTCCAGGACAGCCTTTACCTTCTCAGGGTCCATCTTGAGGCACTGATCAGAGATGATTTTGCCCAGGAAGGGAAGAGACCTTTTTTCAAACATGCACTTCTCCAGCTTGGTGTAAAGATGATTCTCCCTTAAACGAAGCAACACCTGGCAGACATGACTCTGATGAGTTACTGGATCTGGGGAAAAAATCAAAATGTGATCGAGATACACCACAACACAAATATGGAGGAGATCACGAAAAATGTAATTGACAAATTCTTGAAACACTGCGGGGGCGTTACACAGGCCAAAGGGCATCACTAGCTATTCATAGTGCCCATCACGAGTATTAAATGCGGTCTTCCACTCGTCACCCTGACGAATCCGAATCAGGTAGTAGGTTCCCCGCAAGTCCAGTTTAGAAAAAAACTTTTGCCCCTGTATGCGATCAAACAGTTCAGAAATTAGAGGCAAAGGGTACCTGTTCTTTACCGTGATCCGATTGAGACCTCGGTAGTCAATGCAGGGACGAAGGGATCCATCCTTCTTCTTGACAAAGAAGAACCCGGCTCCTGCCGGTGATGAGGATTTACGAATGAAGCCCCTCTCCAGATTCTCCTTAATGTAGGTCGACATAGACTGGGTCTCTGGCAAGGAGAGAGGGTATACTCTAACGCGAGGAGGGGATGAATCAGGAACCAAGTAGATCGGACAATCATATGCACGATGAGGTGGCAAGGTCTTAGCTTCCTTCTTGTCGAAGACATCAGCGAACTGAGAGAAAGAAGGAGGCAACCCTGCCAATGACTGATGCGGTGGATGCATATGAACCAGACAGCGGTCGAGACACTTGGGACCCCACTGGAGAACCTCTCTGGAGTTCCAATCCAGGACTGGGGCGTGCAAACGGAGCGAAGGCAAACCCAGCAGCACGGGGTTGACGGCCTTGGGCAGAACAAACAGGGAGATGGGCTCAGTGTGAAGAGCTCCCACTTGAAGTCTCAATGGCTTGGTCACGGAAACAACTGGGTCACGCAAAGGCAGTCCATCAACCGAGGCTACGATCAACGGCCTTTCCAGGCAGACAGTGGGCAACTGGAGAAGATCCACAAGGTCTTGACAAATGAAATTAGCTGCAGAGCCAGAGTCCAGTTAGGCAGAAACCGGGTGGAGCCTCTCGCCAGCGACGATGGTCACGGAAATAAACAGTTTGGAAGAGAGTTCACGATTAAAGGCAGTAGCGCCCAGTTTTGTCTCTCCAATCAAACCTAGGCATTGGGGTTTTTTCGGCACCTTGGGCGTAGCAGTAGGTGAAGGCAAGAGGGGTTGCTGGAAATTGGGCGCCAATCTAGGAAGTCATCTCTCCTGTTGCACCTCATGAGACCTCTCCCTGAGCCTTATATCTACCTGAGTAGCTAGCAGAATCAGGTTGTCCAAGGCAGATGGTAGGTCTCGAGCAGCAAGTTCGTCCTTTATCCTGGGCGACAGGCCATGCCAAAAGGATGCCACCAAGGCCTCATTGTTGCAGGACAGCTCTCCTGCCAGGGTCCGGAACTGGATGGTGTATTCGCCCATGGAGGTATCCTCTTGGCGAAGGTTGAAGGTAGCCGTGGCTGCCGACGAGACATGTCCTGGCTCCTCAAAAACAGTACGGAACAACCGCACGAACCCCTAAAAGTCTTGAGTCTCGGGTCCCTGTTGTTCCCAGATTGGGTTCGCCCATGCCAGGGCCTTGCAAGCAAGTAGAGACATAATGAAGGCGATCTTGGTTCCGTCCGACGGAAATGCTCGGGCGTGCAAGGAAAAATGGATATAGCATTGGTTCAGAAATCCCCTGCACGTACTTGCGTCTCCATGGATCCGTGAAGGTAATGGCTGCGAGAACCGGGGATCCGAACCGGAACCGCCAGGAGATGTAGCAGAAGGGTCGGTCAGAGGAACTTGTATACTGTAGAGGCAGGAATGGAAGCAGCTAGCACCTCTAGCTGCTGCGCCATGGAGTCCACCGCCACAAGAAATTGATCCTGTCTTGTTCGGAGATCCTGCAGGTCCGCCTGCATGGCTTGGGAGGGTGACATGCCCTTAAATTGACCAGCGGAGTCCATGGCCTGAGCGTACTGTCACGAAGCGGAGTGTGGACCCACTGGGCCATACCGCGTAGCAGGATGGCAGCTGGCGAAACAGGTAAGGTATTGAGTCTATAGTCCAGAAAAGGGTACCTGAGGCAATGTAGACAGTAGCAAGGCAGGCTCGGCTGGGACCAGGCAGCAGGTAGATGTCAGACGTGGAGTAGTAGAACAGGCATGGAATGCAGCCCAACACGACAACCGTTCAGCACGGCAGTAGACCAGGATGGTACTGATAGCACGGGAAACAGGATATAGGAACGGGGAACACTGGGAAGCTGGAAGACACTTAGGAGACCAATTGCAAGACAGACTAAGGGAAACAACAACAACGCTCAGGCGAGGATAAGAAGGGCGGTGACCTTCTTATAGTTCAGGAATTCAGGAGTTGATGATGATAATGATTTTCAGGTGCGCGCGCTAAGAGCAGGCACGATTGCGCGCACCCCAAGGGACACAGGCTCGATAGCCGGATGTGAGTGCCGGCGCCTCACAGGGGGACGACGCAGCACAGCAGCAGGACGTCCATGGCCGCGGTCCTCAAGGGGTAAGTTAGACCGACAGACCGTGGCCATACACGTTATAGCCGCTATATAGTTCCCACATAATACCGCTATATAGTCCCCACATAATACCGCCATATAGTTGCCAAATAATACTGTCATGTAGTTCCCACTTAATACTGCTATATAGTTCCCACATAATACTGCTATATAGTTCCCTCATAATACTGCTATATAGTTCCCGCATAATACTGTCATATAGTTCCCACATAATACTGCCATATAGTTCCCACATAATACTGCTATATAGTTCCTGCATAATACTGTCATATAGTTCCCACATAATACTGTCATATAGTTCCCACATAATACCGCCATATAGTTCCCACATAAAACTGTCATAAAGTTCCCACATAATACTGACATATAGTTCCCACATAATACTGTCATATAGTTCCCACTTAATACTGCCATATAGTTCCCACATAATTCTCTCATATAGTTCCCACATAATTCTGTCATATAGTTCCCACATAATACTGCCATATAGTTCCCACATAATTCTCTCATATAGTTCCCACATAATACTGCTATATAGTTCCCACATAATACTGCCATATAGTTCGCACGTAGTACTGCCATATAGTTCCCACATAATACTGACATACAGATCCCACATAATAATGCTATATAGTTCCCGCATAATACTGGCATATAGCTCCCACATAATACTGACATATGGTTCCCACATAATACTGACATATAGTTCCCACATAATACTGTCATATAGTTCCCACATAATACTGCTATATAGTTCCCGCATAATACGGCCATATAGTTCCCACGTAATACTGCCATATAGCTCCCACATAAAACTGCTATATAGTTTCCGCATAATACTGTCATATAGTTCCCACATAATACTGCTATATAGTTCCCACATAATACCGCCATACAGTTCCCGCATAATACTGCTATATAGTTCCCACATAATACTGCCATATAGTTCCCACATAATACTTCCATATAGTTCCCACATAATATCGAAATATAGTTCCCACATAATACTGCTATATAGTTCCCACATAATACCGAAATATAGTTCCCACATAATACTGCAATATAGTTCCCTCATAATATCGATATATAGTTCCCACATAATACCGAAATATAGTTCCCACATAATACTGCAATATAGTTCCCATATAATACTGCTATATAGTTCCCACATAATACTTCTATATAGTTCCCACATAATACCGCCATATAGTTCTCACAGAATACTGCAATATAGTTCCCACATAATACTGCCATATAGTTCCCACATAATACCTTCATATAGTTCCCACATAATACTGTCATATAGTTCCCACATAATACTGTCATATAGTTCCCACATAATACTGTCATATAGTTCCCACATAATACTGCTATTTTGTTAAGGATCTGCCAGGCTCAGCTTCTGTGTCTATGCCCTTAGGTAATCAGTCTGCACCTGCTTCTATGTCTGTGAGACTGACTCCATCTTCCACCACTCAGGATGGCAGGCTTAGGAGTGGGAGAGCCTATCACAGCCTGGCCAGACGGAGCTAGCTCCTGCCCTCTGTCTATTTATACCTGCCTTTCCTGTTCCTCCTTGCTTGTGATTCTTCTCGTTTGGTTTCCTGGCCCTGCTGCAGCTTCTTGAACTATTTGACCCTGCTTCATATTTACTCTGGCTTACTGACTACTCTTCTGCTCTGCGTTTGGTACCTCGTACACTCCTGGTTTGACTAGGCTTGTTCACTACCAGGGGCGTAGCTAAAGGCTCATGGGCCCCGATGCAATATTCTTACTGGGCCCCCCCCCACGCAAACTTCTCATGGCCGACGGTCCGCAGCTTTCATCTGCATCGCTGGGTCTCCTAAGTGACCCAACAATGCAGCACTAGCAGCCGGGGCGTCACTAAGGCTGGGTTCACACACCCTATTTGCGGACGTAATTCGGGCGTTTTAGCATTGAATTAAGTCCGAAAATGCGGCTCAAAAGCGTTGGCAAACATCTGCCCATTCATTTGAATGGGTCTTACGATGTTCTGTGCCGACGGTCATTTTTTTTTACGCCCCGCTGTCAAAAGGTGGCGCGTAAAAAAGACGCCCGCGTCAAAGAAGTGCCTGTCACTTCTTCAGACGTAAATAGAGCCGTTTTCCATGGACTCCATAGAAAAACAGCTCCAATTACGTCCGTAATGGACGCAGCGAAAGACGCCTCAACATGCCATGACGGCTGAAATTACGGTGCTCTTTTCTCCTGAAAACAGCACCGTAATTTCAGCCATAACAGACGCTGCCGTGTGAACATACCCTCAGGGCTTAAAATGTCAGGGGAAATAGCCCCAATACATATGTGTCCGCCCAAAAAAAAGTGTGTATAGGAGACAGCATAGCATATCTATAGCACTACGACCCTATAAACTATGGATAGGATTAGATACATTGGCTCAGCAGACAGTATCACACATGATAGGATTAGATACAGTGGCTGAGCAGACAGTATCACACATGATAGGATTAGATACAGGGCTCAGCAGACAGTATCACACATGATAGGATTAGATACACAGCTCAGCAGACAATATCACACATGATAGGATGAGGCTGTGTTCACACGACCTATTTTCAGACGTAAACGAGGCGTATTATGCCTCGTTTTACGTCTGAAAATAGGGCTACAATACGTCGGCAAACATCTGCCCATTCATTTGAATGGGTTTGCCGACGTACTGTGCAGACGACCTGTTATTTACGCGTCGTCGTTTGACAGCTGTCAAACGACGACGCGTAAAAATACAGCCTCGTCAAAAGAAGTGCAGGACACTTCTTTTGGACGTTTTTGGAGCTGTTTTCTCATAGACTCCAATGAAAACAGCTCCAAAAACTGATGTAAAAAACGCCGCGAAAACGGCGCGAAAAACGCCGCGAAAAATGCGAGTTGGTCAAAAAACGTCTGAAAAGCAGGGTCTGTTTTCCCTTGAAAACAGCTCTGGATTTTCAGACGTTTTTGGTCACTACGTGTGCACATACCCTGAGATACAGTGGCTCAGCAGACAGTATCACACATGATAGGATTAGATACAGTGGCTCAGAAGGCAGTATCACACATGATAGGATTAGATACAGTGGCCCAGCAGACAGTATCACACATGATAGGATTAGATACAGTGGCTCAGCAGACAGTACCACACATGATAGGATTAGATACAGTGGCTCAGCAGACAGTACCACACATGATAGGATTAGATACAGTGGCTCAGAAGGCAGTATCACACATGATAGGATTAGATACACTGCTCAGCAGACAGTATCACACATGATAGGATTAGATACACAGCTCAGCAGACAGTATCACACATGATTGGATTAGATGCACAGCTCAGCAGACAGTATCACACATGATTGGATTAGATACAGGGCCCAGCAGACAGTATCACACATGATTGGATTAGGTACAGGACTCAGCTCGCTGACATTGCGGCTCCAGCGCTGGACCCAGGATAGGTAAAAATAATAATTTTGCTTCTTTATGTGTTACTGATTATTTTTGTGTGTTTGTGTTTTTTTTACAGGTTCGGTTGTTGGACTTCGGATTTGAGGACTTCAATGACGGCGTTTTTTTTATTCTAGATTAGGGCTCACTTGTCTGTTTCCCTACCCCCATCATTACATAATCACAAGCCCATATACCTAGTCTACCCTGGTCCCTCACACTACTATGGACCCCCTTGAGACCCTGGCTCAGCAAATGCAGGGTCTCTCCCTACAGGTCCAGGCCCTGGCTCAGAGGGTCAACCAGCCTGATGCTACCATGGTAGTGCCCCTCACCTCACCTCTTGAACCCCACCTCAAGTTGCCTGACCGGTTCTCAGGGGACCGGAAGACTTTTCTCTCCTTTCGGGAGAGTTGTAGGCTCTATTTTCACTTAAAGCCCCACTCCTCAGGTTCTGAGAGCCAGCGGGTGGATATAATTATGTCCCGGCTCCAGGAAGGGCCCCAAGAATGGGCCTTCTACTTGGCTCCTGACGCCCCTGAACTTTCCTCCGTTGATCTTTTCTTTTCTGCTCTCGGACTCATTTATGACGAGACTGACAGGACTGCCTTTGCCGAGAGTCAGCTGGTGACCTTACGTCAGGGTAAGAGACCTGTTGAGGAGTATTGCTCTGACTTTAGGAAGTGGTGCGTAGCTTCTCGGTGGAATGACCCTGCCTTAAGGTGCCAGTTTAGGTTGGGTCTGTTGAACGCCCTGAAAGACCTGCTAGTTAGCTATCCCTCTTCTGACTCCCTAGACCAGGTTATGGCTTTAGCGGTACAACTTGACCGACATCTCAGGGAGCGACAACTTGAACGTTTTTGTGTTTTCTCCTCTGACTACCCCATGATGCCTCCCGAGGTTCCGTTGCTTCGTTCTTCCACAGAAGACTCGGAGGTACCTATGCAACCTTAGGCCTCCGTGTCCCCCCAACAATGTAGAGAGTTCCGCAGGAAGAATGGTCTCTGCTTCTATTGTTGGGATGACAAGCATCAAGTGAACAGCTGTCCTAGGCGTAAGAATAAGCAGCCGGAAAACTTCCGCGCCTAAGTGATCATCGGGGAGGTCACTTGGGCGCACAGGTATTTCCCGTAAATATGAAACGTAATAAAATCTTGCTTCCCTTTCAGGTCTCTTTTGGTGGTAGGTCTGCTACCGGCAGTGCCTTCGTGGATTCAGGGTCTTCTGCTAATATCATGTCTGTGGAATTTGATATGTCTCTAGCTATGCCTTTCATTGATTAGCCTAAACCTGTCCCGGTAGTGGGTATCGACTCCACTCCTCTTGCTAATGGTTATTTTACGCAGCATACCCCTGTTTTATAACTCCTTGTTGGCTCCATTCATTCGGAGCAGTGTTCTGTGTTGGTGATGCAGGGATTATCGTCCGATTTGGTTTTAGGCCTTCCCTGGTAGCAGATGCATAATCCCACGTTTGACTGGAATACTGGGGATCTTACCAAATGGGGTAATGAATGCTTGATGTCATGTTTTTCTGTTAATTCTATTTCTCCCCCTAAGGAGGTGAACACACTACCTGAGTTTGTTCAGGACTTCGCTGATGTTTTCTCTAAGGAGGCCTCCAAAGTGTTACCTCCTCATAGAGAATACGATTGCGCTATCGATTTGGTACCAGGAGCTAAGCTCCCTAAGGGTAGGATATTTAATCTCTCTTGTCCCGAACGTGAAGCCATGAGAGAGTATATCCAGGAATGCCTGGCCAAGGGTTACATTCGCCCCTCTACTTCTCCGGTAGGTGCTGGCTTCTTCTTCGTAGGGAAGAAGGATGGTGGTCTTAGGCCATGCATTGACTACCGTAACTTGAATAAGGTCACTGTAAGGAACCAGTATCCCCTTCCTTTGATTCCTTATCTCTTTAATCAGGTTCAGGGGGCCCAATGGTTCTCTAAGTTTGATCTATGGGGGGCGTATAACCTTATCCGCATCAAAGAGGGGGATGAGTGGAAGACTGCGTTTAACACGCCCGAAGGTCATTTCGAATACCTCGTCATGCCCTTTGGGTTGTGTAATGCTCCCGCGGTCTCCCAGAATTTCATAAATGAGATTTTAAGAGATTACCTGGGGGTATTTCTTGTAGTGTACCTTGATGACATCCTAGTGTTTTCCAAGGACTGGTCCTCCCACATTGAGCATGTCAGGAAGGTGCTTCAGGTCCTTCGGGAAAACAAATTGTTTACGAAGACCGAAAAATGTGTGTTTGGGGTGCAGGAGATACCATTTTTGGGTCAAATCCTTACTCCTCATGAATTCCGCATGGACCCCGCCAAGGTCCAGGCTGTGGCGGAATGGGTCCAACCTGCCTCCCTGAAGGCGTTACAGTGCTTCTTGGGGTTCGCTAATTATTACAGGAGATTTATTGCTAACTTCTCGGTCATCGCTAAGCCTCTTACGGATCTCACTCGCAAGGGTGCTGATCTCCTCCGCTGGCCTCCTGAGGCTGTCCAGGCTTTTGAGGTCCTTAAGAAGTGCTTTATCTCGGCTCTGGTGCTGGTTCAGGTCAACCAAATGGAGCCATTTATCGTGGAGGTTGACGCGTCCGAGGTGGGAGTGGGGGCTGTCTTGTACCAGGTCCCTCACCCATCTCCGTCCCTGTGCCTACTTCTCCAGGAAGTTTTCGCCCACTGAGAGTAACTATGATATTGGCAACCGCGAACTCTTAGCCATTAAATGGGCATTTGAAGAGTGGCACCACTTCCTGGAGGGGGCTAGGCACCAGGTAACGGTCCTTACCGACCACAAGAATCTGGTTTTCCTAGAATCTGCCCGGAGGCTAAACCCGAGACAAGCTCGATGGGCGTTATTTTTTACCAGAGTCAACTTTTTGGTTACCTATAGGGCTGGGTCTAAAAATATTAAGGCTGATGCACTGTCGCGTAGTTTCATGGCCAGCCCTCCTTCGGAGGAAGATCCTGCTTGTATTTTGCCTCCAGGTATAATCATTTCCTCTATTGATTCTGATTTAGTCTCTGAAATTGCTGCTGATCAAGGTTCAGCTCCCGGGAACCTTCCTGAGAACAAGCTGTTTGTTACCCTGCAATTCCGGCTAAGGGTACTTAGGGAAAATCATGACTCCGCACTATCTGGTCATCCAGGAATCCTGGGTACCAAGCACCTCATTGGCAGAAACTATTGGTGGCCTGGGTTGCCTAAAGACGTTAAGGCCTACGTCGCCGCTTGTGAGGTTTGTGCTAGGTCCAAGACTCCCAGGTCCTGACCAGCGGGCTTACTACATTCTTTGCCCATTCCCCACAGACCTTGGACCCATATCTCCATGGATTTTATCACCGATTTGCCTCCATCTCAAGGCAAGTCGGTGGTGTGGGTTGTAGTAGACCGCTTCAGTAAGATGTGACACTATGTGCCCCTCAAGAAACTACCCAATGCTAAGACGTTAGCTACCTTGTTTGTCAAACACATCCTGCGTCTCCATGGGGTTCCTCTCAATATTGTTTCGGACAGAGGGGTACAATTTGTTTCTTTGTTTTGGAGAGCCTTCTGTAAAAAGTTGGAGATTGATCTGTCCTTCTCCTCTGCCTTCCATCCTGAAACTAATGGCCAAACGGAGAGGACTAATCAGTCTCTAGAACAATATTTAAGGTGTTTTATCTCTGACTGTCAATATGATTGGGTCTCATTAATTCCCCTCGCCGAATTTTCCCTTAATAACCGGGTCAGTAACTCGTCAGGGGTCTCCCCCTTTTTCTGTAATTTTGGGTTTAATCCACGGTTCTCCTCCGTTTCACCGGGTAGTTCCAACAATCCCGAGGTAGAGGTCATTCATCGGGAACTGTGCACAGTCTGGGCCCAGGTTCAGAAGAACCTAGAGGCGTCCCAGAGCATACAAAAAACTCAGGCAGATAGAAGACTTTCTGCTAACCCCTTGTTTATGGTCGGGGATCTGGTGTGGCTATCGTCAAAGAACTTGCGCCTTAAAGTCCCGTCCAAGAAGTTTGCTCCCCGGTTTATAGGGCTGTACAAGGTAATTGAAGTCCTCAATCCTGTCTCCTTCCGACTGGAGTTGCCCCCATCTTTTCGAGTACACGACGTGTTTCATGCCTCCCTCCTTAAACGCTGCTCCCCATCCTTGGCTCCCTCGAGGAAACCTCCTGTCCCCGTTCTCTCCCCTGAGGGGGTAGAATTCGAGGTGGCCAAGATTGTGGACAGCAAGATGGTCCAAGGCTCCCTCCAGTACCTGGTCCATTGGAGAGGATACGGGCCTGAGGAGAGGACTTGGGTACCCGCCCGGGATGTTCACGCTGGGGTATTGGTCAGGAGGTTCCACCTTCGTTTCCCCAATAAACCAGGTCCATCTAGAAAGGGTCCGGTGGCCCCTCATAAAAGGGGGGGTACTGTTAAGGATCTGCCAGGCTCAGCTTCTGTGTCTACGCCCATAGGTAAACAGTCTGCACCTGCTTCTATGTCTGTGAGACTGACCCCATCTTCCACCACTCAGGATGGCAGGCTTAGGAGTGGGAGAGCCTATCACAGCCTGGCCAGACGGAGCTAGCTCCCGCCCTCTGTCTATTTATACCTGCCTTTCCTGTTCCTCCTTGCTTGTGATTCTTCTCGTTTGGTTTCCTGGCCCTGCTGCAGCTTCTTGAACTATTTGACCCTGTTTCATATTGACCCTGGCTTACTGACTACTCTCCTGCTCTGCGTTTGGTACCTCGTACTCTCCTGGTTTTACTCGGCTTGTTCACTACTCTCCTGCTCTGCGTTTGGTACCTCGTACACTCCTGGTTTGACTCGGCTCGTTCACCACTCTTGTTGCTCACGGTGTTGCCGTGAGCAACTGCCCCTTTTCCCTTGCTTCTGTGTACCCTTGTCTGTTTGTCTGTCGTGTACTTATTGAGCATAGGGACCATCACCCAGTTGTACCCCGTCGCCTAGGGCGGGTCGTTGCAAGTAGGCAGGGACTGAGTGGCGGGTAGATTAGGGCTCACTTGTCTGTTTCCCTACCCCCCATCATTAAATATATAGTTCCCACATAATACTGCTATATAGTTCCCACATAATACTGACATATAGTTCCCACATAATACTGTCATATAGTTCCCACATAATACTGTCATATAGTTCCCACATAATACTATCATTTGGCTCCCACATGATACTGTCATATAGTTCCCATATAATACTGCTTTATAGTTCCCACATAATACTACCATATATTTCCCACATAATACTGCCATATAGTTCCCACATAATACTGACATATAGTTCCCACATAATACGGTCATAAAATTCCCACATAATACTGACATATAGTTCCCATATAATACTGCCATATAGTTCCCATATAATACTGCTTTATAGTTCCCACATAATACTGCCATATAGTTCCCATATAATACTGCTTTATAGTTCCCACATAATACTGCTATATAGTTCCCACATAATACTGCCATATATTTCCCACATAATACTGTCATATAGTTCCCACATAATACTGTCATATAGTTCCCACATAATACTGTAATATAGTTCCCACATAATACTGACATATAGTTCCCACATAATACGGTCATATAGTTCCCACATAATACTGCCATATAGTTCCCATATAATACTGCTTTATAGTTCCCACATAATACTACCATGTATTTCCCACATAATACTGTCATATAGTTCCCACATAATACTGTCATATAGTTCCCACATAATACTGTCATATAGTTCCCACATAATACTGTAATATAGTTCCCACATAATACGGTCATATAGTTCCCACATAATACTGCCATATAGTTCCCATATAATACTGCTTTATAGTTCCCACATAATACTACCATGTATTTCCCACATAATACTGTCATATAGTTCCCACATAATACTGCCATATATTTCCCACATAATACTGTCATATAGTTCCCACATAATACTACCATATATTTCCCACACAATACTGTCATATATTTCCCACATAATACTGTCATATAGTTCCCACATAATACTGTCATATAGTTCCCACATAATACTGACATATAGTTCCCACATAATACTGTCATATAGTTCCCACATAATACTGACATATAGTTCCCACATAATACTACCATGTATTTCCCACATAATACTACCATATATTTCCCACATAATACTGTCATATAGTTCCCACATAATACTGCCATATATTTCCCACACAATACTGTCATATATTTCCCACATAATACTGTCATATAGTTCCCACATAATACTGTCATATAGTTCCCACATAATACTGTCATATAGTTCCCACATAATACTGTCATATAGTTCCCACATAATACTGACATATAGTTCCCACATAATACTGCCATATAGTTCCCACACAATACTGTCATATATTTCCCACATAATACTGTCATATAGTTCCCACATAATACTGCCATATATTTCCCACATAATACTGTCATATATTTCCCACACAATACTGTCATATATTTCCCACATAATACTGTCATATAGTTCCCACATAATACTGACATATATTTCCCACACAATACTGTCATATATTTCCCACATAATACTGTCATATAGTTCCCACATAATACTGTCATATAGTTCCCACATAATACTGTCATATAGTTCCCACATAATACTGTCATATAGTTCCCACATAATACTGACATATAGTTCCCACATAATACTGTCATATAGTTCCCACATAATACTGACATATAGTTCCCACATAATACTGCCATATAGTTCCCACATAATACTGTCATATAGTTCCCACATAATACTGACATATAGTTCCCACATAATACTGCCATATAGTTCCCACATAATACTGACATATAGTTCCCACATAATACTGTCATATAGTTCCCACATAATACTGACATATAGTTCCCACATAATACTGCCATATATTTCCCACATAATACTGTCATATAGTTCCCACATAATACTGTCATATAGTTCCCACATAATACTGTCATATAGTTCCCACATAATACTGTCATATAGTTCCCACATAATACTGTCATATAGTTCCCACATAATACTGTCATATAGTTCCCACATAATACTGACATATAGTTCCCACATAATACTGCCATATAGTTCCCACACAATACTGTCATATATTTCCCACATAATACTGTCATATAGTTCCCACATAATACTGCCATATATTTCCCACATAATACTGTCATATAGTTCCCACATAATACTGTCATATAGTTCCCACATAATACTGTCATATAGTTCCCACATAATACTGTCATATATTTCCCACATAATACTGTCATATAGTTCCCACATAATACTGACATATATTTCCCACACAATACTGTCATATATTTCCCACATAATACTGTCATATAGTTCCCACATAATACTGTCATATAGTTCCCACATAATACTGTCATATAGTTCCCACATAATACTGTCATATAGTTCCCACATAATACTGTCATATAGTTCCCACATAATACTGACATATAGTTCCCACATAATACTGTCATATAGTTCCCACATAATACTGTCATATAGTTCCCACATAATACTGACATATAGTTCCCACATAATACTGTCATTTAGCTCCCACATAATACTGTCATTTAGCTCCCACTTAATACTGCAATTCAATTTCCAAATAATACCACCGTGCACAGAAAAAATAATTCTGGGTAGTTTTAATTTGCTCTTAGGGTTCCTGCACTACAGGGTCCCCCAGTAAATTGAGCCCTGGGCAATTTCCCAGTTTGCCACCCTTTAAAACTGGCCCTGCACCAGGGATAATTTCACGGGAACTATCATGTAAGTTTGTTTGTAGTGTGGGAGGCAACCAGGGAAACCAGAGAGAACCTAAATACTTCTTGTTATATTCAAATCCAAAACCCCTAGGACACAAACCCGACCACTAGGTCACCGCTGCCCCCCATACACGCAATATTAAATGTGTCTCTGTTCCATTTATCTCTGCACAGAGGTTCAACCATAGATTTGCCATAGAGTGGGATCCAGTAGCCACAGGGCAGAATGAAATAGCCGCACAGGGTCCTTATGTCATCTGAATTTACAGATTACATCTAAGCTTTTGTACTTCGAGGGATATTCTCATTAAGACAGTCCCTGTCTGTGTGCCCTATTAGGATGTAAGAACGCCATAGAGGTGGGTCCATGCTCAGACCTCTTATCCATGAACGTCTGAGAGACACTATGTAAGAGCAGATCCTGCTCGGGGGACCCATTCATTTGAATGAACAGTATGTAAAACTACATTTCCCCGGCAGTGGTACCAGCTGATTTCCAGGGGGTTCCAGGAGCTTTTTTTTTTTTTTTTAAAGAGAAGGGGTTATCTTTATAAGAACAACCCCTTAAAGTGATGTACCTAGCGAAGGGATTAATGTTAACATCCCTGGTGGTCTAGGGTGGTGAATGGGTAAGGGTAACATCCCTGGGGGTCTAGTGTGGTGAATGGGTAAAGGTAACATCCCTGGTGGTCTAGGGTGGTGAAGGGGTAAAGGTAACATCCCTGGTGGTCTAGGATGGTGAAGGAGTAAAGGTAACATCCCTGTTGTCTAGGGCGGTAAAGGGATTAATGTTAAAATCTCTGGTGGTCTAGGGTGGTGATGGGATTAATGTTAACATCCCTGGTGGTCTACGGTGGTGAATGGGTAAAGGTAACATCCCTGGTGGTCTAGGGTGGTGAAGGGGTAAAGGTAACATCCCTGATTGTCTAGGGTGGTGAAGGGGTAAAAGTAACATCCTTGGTGGTCTAGGGTGATGAAGGGATTAATGTTAACATCCCTGGTGGTCTAGGGTGGTGAAAGGATTAGTTTTAACATCCCTGGTGGTTTTAGGTAGTGAAGGGATTAATATTAACATCCCTGCTGGTCTAGGGTGGTGAAGGGGTAAAGCTAACATCCCTGGTGCTCTAGGGTGGTGAAGGGTTTATAGAGAACATCTCTGATGGTCTAGTGTAGAGAATAAGTTTATGCTAACAGCCATGGGGGTCTAGGGTAGTTAAGGGGTTAAAGGTGTCATTTGAATGAACCCATAGCAAATGGGTTAATGGTAACATCCTTGATGGTGTAGGCTGGTGAAGGGTTTATAGGGCACATCTCTGATGGTCTAGCGCAGTGACATTCTTGATGATCTTGGGTTGTTAAGGGGTTAAAGGTAATGTTTGTGGTGGAGTAGCATGTTAATATTTTTGGTGGCTAAGGCTGGAAAAAATTTTAAAGGTGATATTTTTGGTGATCTGAAGGGGTAAAGGTAACTTCCCTGGTGGTTTATTGTATTAACATCTGAGATCCTCAGCTGGAAAAGGGATTGAAGATGACATTTTTAATGATTTAGAGTACTGAAGGGACTAAAGTAACATATTTAGTGGTCTAGAATAGTGAAGGGGTTAAATGTAACATCCCTGGTGGCCTAGGGTGGTGAAGGGATAAAGGTAACATCCCTGGTGGTCTAGGTGGTGAAGTGGTAATGGTAATATCCCTGGTGGTCTAGGGTAGTGAAGGGGTCTAGGGCATTGTAGGGGTAAATGTAACAACCCTGGTAATGTAGGGTAGTGAAGGGGTAAAGGTAACACCCATGGTGGTCTAGGTTGGTGAAGGGGTAAAGGTAACACCCATGGTGGTCTAGGGTAGTGAAGGGGTCTAAGGCATTGTAGGAGTAAGGCCTCATTTACACGAACGTAATATACGCGCGTGCGACGCGCGTGCTTTGCACGCATGTCGTACGCACCTATATTAGTCAATGGGGCAGTTTAGACGATGCGTGAATTGCGCTCAGCGCGTGTGCGCAGAAAAAAACTCACGACATGTTCTATAATCGTGCGTTTTTCGCGCACTCACGCACCCATTGAAGTCAATGGGTGCGTGAAAACCACGCATGCCGCACGGAAGCACTTCCGTGCGAACTGCGTGATTCGCGCAAGAGCTGTCAAACTCCTGAATGTAAACAGAAAAGCACCACGTGCTTTTCTGTTTACAAACATCCAAACGGAGTGTCAAATTCGAGATGAGCGCACCGAACTTCACCGGGTTCGGCCAAACTCGTTTTGACCGAAACCGGTAAAAAATGTTCGGGTACGCGACGTCAGGAGACAGTCACTGTCCACGGTGCTGAAAGCGTTAAACTGGTTCAGCACCATGGACAGTGACTTCCGCTCCGAAAATCCATGAACCTGTAAAAAAAAAAAGACGTTCTGACTTACCGATAACTCCGGTCCGACCTCCCGGGATGACAGTTAAGTCCAAGTGACAGCTGCAGCCAATCACAGGCCAAGCACAGGCTGCAGCCAATCACAGGCTGCAGCGGTCTCATGGACTGCGGCGTCATCCTGGGAGGTGGGGCCGGATGACAAGAGTGGCACGCGTCACCAAGGCAACGGCCGGGAGCCCGGACTGGGGGAAGCAGGCAGTTCATGGTAAGTATGAAAGTCTTTTTTTATTCACAGGTTGGTGTATATTGTGTTCGGCATTCACTGTCGAGGGTGCTGAAAGAGTTACTGCCGATCAGTTAGCTCTTTCAGCACCTTGGACAGTGACGGGCGTCGACTAGCCTCATCTCTATGATGGCGGCTGCGCGAAAATCACGCAGCCGCGCATCATACACGGATGACACACGGACCTGCCAAGTGCCTTTTGCGCGCGCAAAACGCAGCGTTTTTTGCGCGCGCAAAACGCACACGCTCGTGTAAATCAGGCCTAAATGTAACAACCCTGGTAATGTAGGGTAGTGAAGGGGTAAAGGTAACATCCGTGGTGGTCTAGGGTAGTGAAGGGGTAAAAGTAACATCTGTGGTCTGGGGCAGTCATAGGCCTAATAGCAGTGGCTGTTATGTCTGTACCCAGTTAAAAACAACAGGAGCTTTGGGCCATTTGGAGGTTATGTGAAATGAAGAGGGGAATTGTTTGTTTTTTTATCTCTTGGATCTGCAGGGTTCAGGGGGGTGGGTGGGGAATTTTTAGAGTATTGTGTGTAGCGTTATTTTGTATAACCACAATAACTTACTGAAAAAAAATATATATATAAAAAAAACACAAAAACAACAGTAGCAAATCCAGCTTCTCCTCCTCCAAGGCCTGGGCGGAGACCGCCTCACATCACCAATCAGGCCCAAGTCAATCCCGATCGGTACCTATCTATAAAACTTTGGCAGCAGTCCTGGTGAAGTCCCGGCTGTGATGTGCCTGCATGTCGAGGATGGAGAAAAGTGCAGGCTGCAGGGATATCTTTGCATAGAACGTGTGCAGGGCCACAACGTCCATGAGGAGAGATGAGCATCTCGCCTCAAGCGGCAGCCTGCTGCCTCTCTGAAGGGCCGGCAGCGCCACTGAAACCAGCCACCACCACCCCCTCCTGTACTATACTGGTACCTGCGCCTATTGGACGCAGATACAATTACATGCAAAAGCGCTGAATGACGGTTCCGTGCCCCACTATTCAGTGCCTTTCGTGACATAAGTGGCGCGTTGACGTCATTGCGCCTCTTGTGTTGTTCAGCCCCAGCAGACCTGCTCATAAGAGAGCAGGCCTGCATTGCAAGAGGACGGTGCAGGAACGGGTTTAGGTGAGTATGTAAAGTTGTTTTTTTTCTGTTAAAAATGTGAGGGGCTATATGTGGAGCACTATCTACAGGAGGGAGCTATAAGTGTGGCAATATCTACAAGGGGGACTATATGTGGGGGCCATATTTGGAGCACTATCTACAGGGGGCTCTATGTGGAGCTCTATCTACGGGGGGGCTATATGTGGAGCTCTATCTACAGGGGACTATATGTGGAGCACTATCTACAGGGGGGCTATATGTGGGGCACTATCTACAGTGGGACTATATGTGGGGCACTATCTACAGGGGGGGCAATATGTGAGGCACTATCTACAGGGGGCTATAAGTGGGGCACTATCAACAGGGGCTCTATGTGGGACATTATCTATAGAGGCTACTATCTACAGGGGGATCTGTGGGGGGCACTATCTACAGGGGAATCTATGTAGGGCACTATCTACAGGGGGCACCAATCTACAGGCGCTCTATGGGGCAGCAGTATATACAGGAGGCTCTATAGGGGCACTATGTATGTTGGGCACTCTCTACAGGGGGCTCTATGTCATCTACAGAGGGCTCTATGTGGGGCACTATCTACAGGGGGCTCTATGGGGCACTATCTACAGGGGGCTCTATGGGGGCACTACCTACAGTGGGCACTGTGTGTGTGCAGGGGGACGGGACACAGTGTTTGGTGCTATTATAATCAGGGACACAGTGTATGGTACTATTATAATTTTCATTTATAGGTGCAGAAATGTTTGAAAAGTGAGAAGCTGAAGACATCTGAGCAGAAAACTGCAGAAATAGGCAATGGCCAGAAGAAGTCATCATAGAGATCTGGACCGGATAGAGAAGAAAAGAGAAAAAGAACAACTAGAATCTGAGAAGACGTCACCTGTGAGTCACATAATGTAAATGTTTATTCGGCCTCTAATCAGTACTGTTGTCAATGTATGATCTGCAGCGAGATAATGGGTGGTATGATTTTTTTGTGAGGCTGTTAGTTACGTAGAACAGCCAGGGAGACATCAATAAAGATCTGGGGGGCGCCATTTACATTTTCACCCCAGGCAGCGGAAAAACTAAAATCGGCCCTGAACGTGTGAGGAGGAGATCTGGGGGAGGGTTTAGACCTGTAAAAACTCATTGCCCTCTGTGGATGAGCCAATGTATCCATGAACATCAAACATATGTATTTCCTGCCCCCAGGACTTCATTGGTGGTTCTCCCCTAATCTGGTCTTCTCTTCCACAGGACTCTCTCACTCTTCAGGCCTGAAAACCCTTCACTTCAGTCACTATCCTAACTCCACCACCTCTGACTGCTGCCTTCTAGTGGGCATCTGTAATGGGCACAATTGGGGGTATCTGAGGCAGGTAGAATTGGAAGCACCTGCGATGGCCACATTTGGGGCATCTGTGATGGACACCACATTTGGGGCATCTGAGGCAGGTAGACTTGGAAGCACCTGTGATGGCCACCTTTGGGGCATTTGTGGCAGGCACATTGTTATGGGGTCATCAGCGGCTTGCTCTCCATATATATTTTTATTACGTTGTGCGACGAGCCGGTGGGGGTTGTAACTACTATTTTTGGGTTCGGAAGTTGGAGATTTTGTAGTGGTCCCTATCTTTTGACCCTGTATACACATATATAGTCTCCTGTGATTAAGGAGCTTCAGATCAGGTATATGACGGGCAGCAGCTGGCATGAACATGTTGTGGGGCACAGGTCCAGTAATAAGGACATGACTCTCTTGCTGTAATTCAGTAGTAAAGATCCCGCTGGCAGTGCAGATTCCTGATATGACAGGTGTAGCGGAGTCACCTCACTGGGTGGCATTGAAGTCTTTGACCTAACCCCCCACCCCCACAGTTTCATTCCACTCCACATACATGACTGGTACCCTGCATTGAGCCCTGATTGGTACGGTGACTCCTGATATCGGGGCAGACGCTGCCAGGTCCATCAGCCAGTTGGCACCATTTCTCCAGTTTATCATTTTCTGGCAGATCTGAGCTTGTGACCTGTGCACCTGAAAGTAACTAAAGCCGCGTCCTGCAGCGTGAAGGTCACTGACCTTATAAAGAGGCCGTGCCCGCAGGTAACACTGTCTGGTGTACAGGGAAGGGTGGCATAAACCAGCAGTTATTAAAGGGGAACTCCACACACTCTATATAAGCCCGCTGTAATGTATGGAGTGATGCCATATAGAAAGGATATTATTCTTATGAATCCAATCTTCTGTAAATAACGCTTAAAGGGGAGGTCGGGGTAAGAAAGCCAGTTTTTATATACCGTATTTGGGTCACTTATTTAGGATCCTCATCTTTGAGCCCGATCAAAGAGCGATTACCCAGAACATCTCCCCTCCGGAGGACCTGGGACGTCTGAGCAATAGTTGGTGGACTGTGGATCTGAATTACGGTTTTGCTGCGTTGTTAAGAAAGTCATTGCAAAAAAACGTGATTCGAGCGAATGACCCTAACTATTTGTATTACTTTAGCGCCACCATGTGGTCACTTTCTATGATTGCACATAAGACGTAAATCACAGAAAAGGGCACTTAAATATTACAGTGATCTATAGCAAAATCCTAAAGACTTGTCTCCACCACCCAAAATGTCCTTATACATTGCCAAATAATGCTGCCATAAAGTGCCCAGCTAACAGTGCCACAAAGTATCCTCATAATAGTGCTATACAGTATCCTCATAACAGTGCCACACAGTATCCTCATAACAGTGCCATATAGTATCCTCATAACAGTGCCACACAGTATCCTGATAATAGTGCCATACAGTATCCCCATAATATTGCCATACAGTATCCTCATAACAGTGCCACACAGTATCCTCATAACAGAGCCATACAGTATCCTCATAATAGTGCCACTCAGTATCCTCATAACAGTGCCTCAGAGTATCCTCATAACAGTGTCATACAGTATCCCCATAATAGTGCCACACAGTATCCTCATAACAGTGCCATACAGTATCCTCATAATAGTGCCATACAGTATGTGCCACACAGTATCCTCATAACAGTGCCACACAGTATCCTCATAATGGTGCCATACAGTATCCCCATAACAGTGCCATACAGTATCCTCATAACAATGCTACACAGTATCCTCATAATACTGCCATACAGTATCCTCATAACAGTGCCACACAGTATCCTCATAATGGTGCCATACAGTATCCTCATAACAGTGCCATACAGTATCCTCATAACAATGTCACACAGCATCCTCATAACAGTGCCATACAGTATCCTCATTACAGTGCCACACAGTGTTCTCATAAAAGTGCCATACAGTAGCCTCATAATAGTGCCATACAGTATCCTCATAAAAGTGCCACACAGTATCCTCATAACAGTGCCATACAGTATCCTCATAATAGTGCTATACAGTACCCTCATAAAAGTGCCATAAAGTATCCCCATAACAGTGCCATACAGTATTCTCATAAAAGTGCCATACAGTATCCTCATAACAGTGCCATACAGTATCCTCATAATAGCGCCATACAGTATCCTCATAACAGTGCCATACAGTATCCTCATAACAGTACCACACAGTATCCTCATAATAGTGCCGCACAGTATACTCATAACAGTGCCACACAGTATCCCCTATAACAGTGCCATACAGTATTTTCATAAAGTGCCATACAGTATCCTCATAATAGTGCCATACAGTATCCTCATAACAGTGCCATACAGTATCCTCATAACAGGACCACACAGTATCCTCATAATAGTGCCGCACAGTATACTCATAACAGTGCCACACAGTATCCCCCATAACAGTGCCATACAGTATTTTCATAAAGTGCCATACAGTATCCTTATAATAGTGGCACACAGTATCCTCATAATAGTGCCATACAGTATGTGCCACACAGTATCCTCATAACAGTGCCACACAGTATCCTCATAATAGCGCCATACAGTATCCTCATAACAGTACCACACAGTATCCTCATAATAGTGCCGTACAGTATACTCATAACAGTGCCACACAGTATCCCCCATAACAGTGCCATACAGTATTTTCATAAAGTGCCATACAGTATCCTCATAATAGTGGCACACAGTATCCTCATAATAGTGGCATACAGTATCCTCATAACAGTGCCATACAGTATCCTCATAACAGTGCCATACAGTATCCCCATAACAGTGCCATACAGTATCCTCAGTGCCATACAGTATCCTCATAATAGTGCCATACAGTATCCTCATAACAGTGCCATACAGTATTCTCATAAAAGTTCCATACAGTATCCTCATAATAGTGCCATACAGTATCCTCACAATAGTGCTATACAGTATCCCCATAACAGTGCCATACAGTATCCTCATAATAGTGCCATACAGTATCCTCATAACAGTGCCATACAGTATTCTCATAAAAGTTCCATACAGTATCCTAATAACAGTTCCATACAGTATCCTCATAACAGTACCACACTGTATCCTCATAATAGTGCCGTACAGTATACTCATAACAGGGCCACACAGTATCCCCCATAACAGTGCCATACAGTATTTTCATAAAGTGCCATACAGTATCCTCATAACAGTGCCATACAGTATCCTCATAACAGTGCCATACAGTATCCTCATAACAGTGCCATACAGTATTTTCATAACAGTGCCATACAGTATTTTCATAAAGTGTCATACTGTATCCTCATAACAGTGCCATACAGTATCCTCATAACAGTGCCATACAGTATCCTCATAACAGTGCCATACAGTATTTTCATAACAGTGTCATACAGTATTTTCATAAAGTGTCATACTGTATCCTCATAACAGTGCCATACAGTATCCTCATAACAGTGGCATACAGTATCCTCATAACAGTGGCATACAGTATCCTCATAATAGTGCCATGCAGTGTTTAAATGATACCTCCCATAGTGCACTCCTAATACTGCCATACTGTGCCCACATAATAATGTAATACATAGCCAAAATAACAGGTTACACGCAGCCAACCTAATTCCATCATACATTATCCCATAACTTCACCAGCGATCTACAGGACCTCCATACCGATGCCAATCTGTTACAGTGCACACAGTGCCCATAATTTATACATATACAGTATGTAACATCCACGGCCACGGACCGTCGGGACTACTATCCCTCCAATGGCCGCAGCCATCTCCTCCCCAGGAAATGCCAGAGCTCACTTCAGCTCCACTCTGCTGTGTCCCGTAGGGTGCGCGCACACTTTCGTGCCTGGCCTTAAAGGGCCAGAGCGGGCACATGTTTAACATCACTAATTCGCCGATAATCACCCTGGACTATAAGAACGGCCCTGCCTATTGCTCATTGCCTGAGTGTTGTTCGTATTCCTCTGTTAGTCTTGCAAATGGTCCCTTAGTGTTATCCTGTTCCCGTTGTTCCCGTGCCCCGCTACCTGTATCCTGTGTCCCGTGTTGTAGTTGTTCCTGTGCCCGCTATAGTGTTGGAGTCGAGTTCTCCCATCTGCCACATCTTCTGTGTTACACCACGTCTGGTGACATCTGTCTTGTCTGCATCACCTGCCGTCAATATCCCATCTGTGTCTAGCCGTTGCTACTGTCTGGACTATCACAGGTACCCTAGTGCTTGGACTATATATATTGCCTTGGTACACTGTAGTTTGGCCAGCTGCCATCCAGCTACGGCGGTGCGGCCTAGTCCACACACCCACAGATCATGACACAGTACTTACCTCTCCTGCTGCAGCTTTCTCTCTTTCGACCACAAATTTGGAGGCTTCACCATTTGCCCAATCGCTGCGGTGTACCTTATCCCGATGGTAGAACTGGGCATCTGAAAGATGCTCTAAAAGAAAAGACCTAGCGAGTGCATCTGAGGGGGGTGCTGATCTCGCGAGACCGTCCCGTATTTGTCTACTGAAGGTCCTGACAGCTGGGTGACATAGAACATCATTTTGTTGGCACTGTTTAGCTGTATGTGGGGACAGGGTGGCACTGTTTGGCAGTATGGGGGCACCAAATTCTTAATGTGGGAATTGTATGGTCCATGTTTGAAAAATATGACACTGTTTGGATTTATGTTGGGACTGTATGACGCTATCTGTGCAATGCATTATATATCTGGGCAGTGTAAGCAATACTTGTGCAGTCGTTTAACAATGTATGGCGCTCTTCTATCTATATATGGTGCTCTTATATCAATGTATGGCGCTCTTCTACCAATGTATGGCGCTCTTCTATCAATGTAAGGTGCTCTACTACCAATGTAAGGCGCTCTTCTACCAATGTATGGCACTCTACTACCAATGTATGGTGCTCTTCTATCAATGTATGGCGCTCTTCTACCAATGTATGACGCTCTTATACCAATGTATGGTGCTCTCCTATCAATGTATGGTGCTCTCCTATCAATGTATGGTGCTCCCTATCATTGTATGGCGCTCTTCTATCAATGTATGGCGCTCTTCTATCAATATATGGAGCTCTCCTATCAATGTATGGCGCTCTCCTATCAATGTATGGCGCTCTCCTATCAATGTATGGCGCTCTTCTATCAATGTATGGCGCTCTTCTATCAATGTATGGTGCTCTTCTATCAATGTATGGCGCTCTTCTATCAATGTATGGCGCTCTTTTATAAATGTATGGCGCTCTTCTATCAATATATGGCGCTCTCCTATCAATGTATTGCGCTCTTCTATCAATATATGGCTCTCTTCTATCAATGTGTGGCACTCTTCTATCAATGTATGGCGCTCTCCTATCAATGTATGGCGCTCTTCTATCAATATATGTCGCTCTCCTATCAATATATGGCGCTCTTCTATCAATGCATGGAGCTCTTCTATCAATGTATGACAATCTTCTATCAATGTATGGCGCTCTTATATCAATGTATGGCGCTCTTCTATCAATGTATGGCGCACTTCTATCAATGTAGGGCGCTCTCCTATCAATGTATGGTGCCCTTATATCAATGTATGGTGCTTTTCTATCAATGTATGATGCTCTTCTATCAATGTATGACGCTCTTCTATCAATGTATGACGCTCTTCTATCAATGTATGGTGCTCTCCTATCAATGTATGGCGCTCTTCTATCAATGTATGACGCTCTCCTATCAATGTATGGCGCTCTTCTATCAATGTATGTCGATCTTCTATCAATGTATGACACTCTTCTATCAATGTATGGCGCTCTTATATCAATGTATGGCGCTCTCCTATCAATGTATGGTGCTCTTATATCAATGTATGGCGCTCTTCTATCAATGTATGGCACTCTTCTATCAATGTATGGAGCTCTTCTATCAATGTATGGAGCTCTTCTATCAATGTATGTTGCTCTCCTATCAATATATGGCGCTCTTCTATCAATGTATGGCGCACTTCTATCAATGTATGGCACTCTCCTATCAATGTATGACGCTCTTCTATCAATGTATGGTGCTCTTCTATCAATGTATGACGCTCTTCTATCAATGTATGGTGCGTAAAGTGTCCGCCGTCAACATCTGGAATGGAGACTCCACCACAAAACCTGTCAGATAAGTCATTGTTTGTGCTTTGTAGGAGGCAACGGAATGACCTGATCGCCCCACTCCCATGCCAGAGTGATCATTAAAGTATAAGACTTCCTATGTAACTGTACAATATCGGGAGAAAGTATGAAATGGTTAATTTCAAGAGCGAGAGCGACTTTTTTCATCGATTGACCTCGCCAGCTCATGCTGACCAATGGCTGAACTTCAACTGACCTGACGTTTCTCAAGAGTCTGATGGGTGTGGTATTATGATAGGACGTTATGACTCTCCAGGTGTTGCCCTTGCCGGGGGGTAACTCTTCCATACACATGCGGCAGATAGTGGAACCTTCTCCAGCATCTTAAAGGGATTGTCCAGGAATTAGAAAACAGGATCTGCTTTTTCTTTCCAGAAATAGCGCCACTCCTGTCCAAAGGCTGTGTCATGGGCTGACATGCAATACCAGACACAACCATGGACAGGGGTGGCGCTGTTTCTGAAGGGAAAAAAAAGCAGATACTGTTTCCTAATCATTTAGTGAACAAGAATTTCTGATCCACCTTGTCCTATTTATTACTTATTACTATAATACTGCCCCTTATGTGCCCCCTATAATACTGCCCCCTATTACTATAATAATGCCCCCAAGGTTTATACTTTTAGGATCCACACCTGAGTACTTCAGCTTTGGTGATGATCTGTTATTCTGAAGTAGAGTCGTAATCACTTTCTACTTGTGCCCGAAATGGAGAAAATGACATTACAATATCATAACCGAGCGTCTGCAGCTTCACACATATTGTTGTACCATGACCAGCCACATGAGGGCGCCAGATAGACAATTAAAAGTTATGGAGCTGTCGTCGATATACCCAATGGGAATCTCTGAGCCATGAGCGAAGGAGAAGGAAGTCCCATTCAGTAATAGCAAGCAGAGTTCTTGAAATTAGTGAGGAATTGATACAGAACGTATACGGGAGAAATGTATAACTTGACGTTATTTCTTTCATTTTATTAAGGCCCAGAATCCAGTCCATGAGCAGTGAGTCCAACATCTTACAAGGTCTAGAGGCGGGAAATGAAGCATATCCTCGATCCAAGGAGCATGACCATTATTCCTATAATATTGACTCCCCGACACGGTGCAATGACCAGAATGTCAAAAACTCCCTGAATTTCATGAACGGCCTCAGATTATTTTCTCAATTGTGGACTGGAAATTCTTTGAATTATTTTTAACAACTTAAAGTAGAATTTAATCTTAAAAATAAATCTTTTTTGAAATATTTGCTATGGAGGTTGGCAATATTTAACCCATTCCCAACTGCCGTCGTGTATATATACGGCGGAGGGCAGGAGGAAAATTATGGAGCAGGCTAATGGGATGATCCCGCTCCATATCTTGTGTGGAATCTTGCTCGTTTAACCCTTTAGATGCTGTGGTAAATAACGACCACGGTATCTAAACCGCTAGAAAAAGAGGGTGTGTCACCGGCCTCACGCGACGCAATTGGGGAGTACCGCTGGTTGTCAAGGCAGCATAGAGTCGTAATGAAGACCCCCAGGACTGCTGGGTTGCAGCGGTCTCCTCGGATGAAACGTCATCCTAGGAGGCCGGCCCTCTAATGTCATCCAGGCCGGCCTCTTGGGATGACTTTTTTCCGATGTGACCACATCTACACGTCTATGATTGGATGCAGCGGTCGCATGGGATGAGATTTTTTATTTTTTTACCGGAGTTGCATTTTTTGCGGTGGAATCGCTGCGAACCCGCCGCAAACAACGCAACTGCTATTTGTTGCAGGATTTACCTCCACATTGAATTCAATGGGGAAAACCCGCAACAAATAAGCAGCGTTTACACAAATGCAATTGTCATGCTGCAGAATAGAATTCTGCACCGCGGGTCCATTTCTGAGCGTTCTATCCGCTCAGTATTTACGCAGCGTGTGGAGGAGATTTGTTTGATCATCCACTTTGCTGCCTTTGTATTTGCTACGGATTTTCCGCAACTAACAAAAACCGCAGTATTTACGCAACATGTGAACTGACCCAAACACAGGTAAGCTTTACACGTAATCCTGCGGTTTTTTTTAATGCGTTTTCAGGTGCATTTTTTACATTTTGATACAGAAACAGCTGCGGTTTTCATGTTGCGGATTTTGGTGCATTATTTTTATAAACTTGTCAGATACAATTCCGAGACGGAAACGCAAGATAAATTGCGCATCTTAAAATATGCAGGTCAATTTACGTGCGGAAAAATTCAGCATCGCGTAGACGAGAATACTTGAAATCTTATTTACTTTGCTGGTCCTGTAATGCTGGGGATTTTTGTCGCAGAAAAATCGGTAATACGCATCATGTGCACGTGGCCTAAAAATAGACAACATTAAAAAAGAACAATATAAATCTGGTATCGCCCAATCGTATCGCCCCGCAGATTAAAGTTAACATTTCATTTTTACTGTGCGCTGAACGCCGTAAAAACGAAACCCAAAAAACAATGAATTAATCAAACTTTTTTTTCTCATTCCACCTCACATAGAAATGTTTTCTAGTTACCTCGTACAATAAACGGTGCCGTGAAAAACGACAACTCGTCCTGCAAAAAACAAGCCCTCGTATGGGGATATCGACGGAAAAATAAAAAATGTATGGCTTTCGAAACGTGGGGAGGAAGGGGTTAAACATATTTAAAAAAATAATAATTCAGTCAAGTAATAACTAGAATCAAATCTTTGAAAATCTAAATGAGGGAGGGGGATTCCAAATTTGGATCATAATCTTATTCAATTAAGTAATGATCAAATCTCCTGGAGCCGAAAAGAAAACGGGAGCGTGATTGTGATCCAATTTTTGAAGACGAATGGTTGAAGATATTGAGGATTTCTTTCTTTTCATCTCCAACTACAGATTCTCATATCTAGTTCTGCTTCATGGAGCTAAACTTTCTCCAACGGCACCGGATGAATTTGGACTTCATCCTAAATGTAGAACTTCCCCAGGAACTCATTAGTTGACTTTGGACTTTGGCCTAGAATAAAGAAGTTCCGGGTCCGGCGTTATTCAGAAAAATGAAGGAAGTTTAGAATATTTGTTATTTAATATTACATTTTGTATTCTTGGTCCCACTTCTACCCATAGTGCAGCAGTAACGTTGTATTGGGTGTGTATATATATATATATATATAGGTGATTATTAGCGGCTAGGAGGACTGTTTTGCCATTTTGGATCTTTCACAAGACACCAAGTCAAGAGGGTTGACTCGTTTAGACATAATTGTCCAAAATGAAAAATTGCATTTTGCCTCTTTAAATAATTTGGAGCCCGTGGTTGGACACGATGACTCATATTGTTGTGCCAGGTTTGGGGAGGGAGAATGTTATATAGAGGGTGTCGCAGTCGTGGGGTATGTGGACCCACTAGCGGAGTGGCAGCTGGCCAAACAACGATAGTCTTTAGGACAAGAGCACCTGGGTAGAAGAATTGGAAAACACTCAGCGTAGCAGACACGGGGTGTAGAGAACACGTGGCATAGCAGACACTTGGCACAGAAGACACTTGGCACAGAAGACACTTGGCACAGAAGACACTTGGCAAAGATGAAACTTGGCACAGAAGACACTTTGCACAGATGACACTTGGCAAAGATGACACTCTTGACTCCAACACTAGATTTGGCACTGGAACAAACACAATTATTGGATACAGGATACGGGAATACGGGGTACAGGATACAACAAAGGGACCATTTGCAATAACGAACATGGGCAGACACAACAACGCTCAGGCAAGAAGGAAGAGGGCCGAGTCCTTTTTATACAGCAGGGTAAGCAGGGATTATATAGGGAGCTTTTTATAGGTGCGTGCTTTGGCCCTTTAAGGCCGGGAGCAAACGCGCGCACCCTAGTAGCGGCCGAGGACAGTACAGTGTGCTGGCGTCTCAGAGGACGGATAGCTCTTGGGTTTGCGGTCACGGCCATAACCACTGGCGTAGCTATAGAGGTCGCAGCGGTCGCAATTGCGACCGGGCCCCGAAGCCAGGGGGGCCCACAGCCCCCCGCACCACATCAATAAAAAGTTACTATAGTAACTCGGGCCGCGGGCCCCTGTTACTATAGTAACATACTTTACTTACCTTCCTGGTTCCGGATCGCTATGCGCCGCGCACAGCATCGAAACGACAGAACTCCCGCCGCGGCCGAAGAGGAAGGTAAGGTTAGCCCTGACTGGCGGGGTCCGACTCCCGGGACCCGCCAATCAGCTGTTTTTAAGGGGCCGCAGCACTCGTACGAGAGCTGCTCCCCTTCATTCCTGTCACTTCATTCCGGTCACACTGTGAATCCGTGTCGGCGATTCACAGTGTGGAGCGAGTAGTGAAATGAAGGGGAAGCAGCTCTCGTACGAGTGCTGCGGCCCCTTCAAAACAGTTGATTTGCGGGTCCCGAGAGACACATCAGCTATTGATGGCCTATCCTGAGGATAGGCCATCAATGTTTAGGGACTGCACAACCCCTAAGCCTACGATGTAGCAGGCTTAGGGGGCCCATGAGACAGGATCACAGATTGTGTGATCCTGTCTGCTGGGCCCTGTATCTAAGCCAATCACATGGTAGGCTTAGATACATGGCCCATGTGTGATCCTGTCTGATGGGCCCTGTATCTAAGCCAATCACATGGTAGGCTTAGATACATGGCCCATGTGTGATCCTGTCTGATGGGCCCTGTATATAAGCCAATCACATGGTAGGCTTAGATACATGGCCCATGTGTGATCCTGTCTGATGGGCCCTGTATATAAGCCAATCACATGGTAGGCTTAGATACATGGCCCATGTGTGATCCTGTCTGATGGGCCCTGTATATAAGCCTACCACACTGTATTTTCATGAAGGCATTTTCATAGAGGAGGTGAAACGTTGTGGTTCCATGTTGGATGAATAAATTCACTTTATTTGAGTGCTGCTTCACGTTCTCTTTTTTGGATATCTAACACATAAGGAGAGGTCACTCCTTTATTTTTGAAGCTTTGCACCAGCCTAGTCAGGCATTTGTTCACAGTGCTGCTCCAATCCTCTGCTTTTTTCTACACTGTAGGTTTAGATACAGGGCCCCAGCACACAGTAATCTTATACTGTATAAGATTACTGCCTGCTGGACCCTGTATCTAAGCCTACGTTGTGGTAGGCTTAGATACAGGGTCCCACAGACAGTCTCACACATGGGCCCTGTATCTAAGCCTAACACGTGTTACTAATCATTTCTTGTGTGTTTTCTTACAGGTTCGGTCGTTGGACTACAGCGGATTCCAGGACTACTTCGATTACAGCTTTTTTTTTTATTATCAATAAAATGGTTAATGAGGGTTGTGTGGGGGTTTTTTTTTATTTCAATATATAAAATTTTTTTTAACTATATTACTACCGCCTTAGTAATGGCCGCCGGCTGATTGACAGCATCCATTGCTAAGGTGGGGCTTAGTGTTAGCCGGTGCAGAGGCGAACACTAACCCCCTTTATTACCCCGGTACCCACCGCCACCAGGGGTGCTGGGAAGAGCCGGGTACCATCCAGTACCTGACCATCTGTAGTGATGGCCGGCCACTGGGGTGGCCGCAGGCTGGTATTATCAGGAGGGGAAAGGCCAAAAACAGTGGCCCTTCCTACCCTGGTGATGCTAGGCGGCTGCTGCTGCTTTATTGTATCTGGCTGGTTATGAAAAATGGGGGGGAACCCACGTCATTTAAAAAAAAATAATAATAATTGGAAAGAACGATGTGGGGTCCCCCCCAATTTTCATAACCAGCCAGATACAACACAGCAGGCAGCATTACAAGGGTGGGAAGGGCCACTGTTTTTGGCCTTCCCCAGCCTAATACTACCAGCCTGCGGCCACCCCGGTGCCTGCCCGTCACTACAGATGGTGGGATACTGGTTAGTACCCGGCTCTTCCCAGTACTCCTGGTGGCGGTGGGTACCGGGGTAATAATGGGGGTTAGTGTAGCCTCTGCACCGGCTAACATTAAGCCTCGCCTTAGTAATGGAGGTTGTCAATCAGCCAGCGGCCATTACTAAGGCGGTGATAATAAAGTTTAAAAAGATACAAGAACATAGAAAAAATATTTTATTGAAATAAAAAAACACAACCCTCATTAACCATTTTATTGAGAATAAAAAAAACGCCGTCATTGAAGTCCTCGTATCCGAAGTCCAACAACTGAACCTGTAAAAAAAACACAAACGCACAAAAATATTCAGTAACACATAAAGAAGCAAAATTATTATTCTTACCTTTCCTGGGTCCAGCGCTGGAGCCGCAATGTCAGCGAGCTGGGCCCTGTATCTAATCCAATCATGTGTGATACTGTCTGCTGAGTCCTGTATCTAATCCAATCATGTGTGATACTGTCTGCTGGGCCCTGTATCTAATCGTATCTTGTGTGATACTGTCTGCTGGGCCCTATATCTAATCCTATCATGTGTGATACTGTCTGCTGAGCCACTGTATCTAATCCTATCATGTGTGATACTGCCTTCTGAGCCACTGTATCTAATCCTATCATGTGTGATACTGTCTGCTGGGCCACTGTATCTAATCCTATCATGTGTGATACTGTCTGCTGAGCTGTGTATCTAATCCTATCATGTGTGATACTGTCTGCTGGGCTGTGTATCTAATCCAATCATGTGTGATACTGTCTGTTGAGCTGTGTATCTAATCCTATCATGTGTGATACTGTCTGCTGGGCCCTGTATCTAATCGTATCTTGTGTGATACTGTCTGCTGAGCCGTGTATCTAATCCTATCATGTGTGATACTGTCTGCTGAGCCACTGTATCTAATCCTATCATGTGTGATACTGTCTGCTGGGCCCTATATCTAATCCGATCATGTGTGATACTGTCTGCTGAGCCACTGTATCTAATCCTATCATGTGTGATACTGTCTGCTGAGCCCTGTATCTAATCCTATCATGTGTGATACTGTCTGCTGAGCCACTGTATCTAATCCTATCATGTGTGATACTGTCTGCTGGGCCCTATATCTAATCCGATCATGTGTGATACTGTCTGCTGAGCCACTGTATCTAATCCTATCATGTGTGATACTGCCTTCTGAGCCACTGTATCTAATCCTATCATGTGTGATACTGCCTTCTGAGCCACTGTATCTAATCCTATCATGTGTGGTACTGTCTGCTGGGCTGCTGCATCTAATCCTATCATGTGTGATACTGCCTTCTGAGCCACTGTATCTAATCCTATCATGTGTGATACTGTCTGCTGAGCTGTGTATCTAATCCTATCATGTGTGATACTGTCTGCTGAGCTGTGTATCTAATCCTATCATGTGTGATACTGTCTGCTGAGCTGTGTATCTAATCCTATCATGTGTGATACTGTCTGCTGAGCTGCTGTATCTAATCCTATCATGTGTGATAATGTCTGCTGAGCCACTGTATCTAATCCTATCATGTGTCATACTGTCTGCTGATCTGTGTATCTAATCCTATCACGTGTGATACTGTCTGCTGAGCTGTGTATCTAATCCTATCCATAGTTTATAGGGTCGTAGTGCTATAGATATGCTATGCTTTCTCCTATACACACATTTTGTTTTTTGGGCGGACACATATGTATTGGGGCTATTTTCCCTGACATTTTAAGCCCTGAGGGTATGTTCACACGGCAGCGTCTGTTACGGCTGAAATTACGGTGCTGTTTTCAGGAGAAAACAGCACCGTAATTTCAGCCGTAAAGGCATGTGCAGGCGTCTCTCGCTGCGTCCATTACGGACGTAATTGGAGCTGTTTTTCCATGGAAAACGGCTCCATTTACGTCTGAAGAAGTGACAGGCACTTCTTTGACGCGGGCGTAAAAAAAAATGACCGTCGGCACAGAACATCGTAAGACCCATTCAAATGAATGGGCAGATGTTTGGCGACGCTTTTGAGCCACATTTTCGGACGTAATTCAATGCTAAAACGCCCGAATTACGTCCGTAAATAGGGTGTGTGAACCCAGCCTTAGTGACGCCCCGGCTGCTAGTGCTGCATTGTTGGGTCACTTAGGAGACCCAGCGATGCAGCTGAAAGCTGCGGACCGTCGGCCATGAGGAGTGTGCGAGGGGGGGGGGCCCAGTAAGAATTTTTGCATCGGGGCCCATGAGCCTTTAGCTACGCCCCTGGCCATAACAGAGGGTATATAGGTGAATAAAATGTATATTTATGTAATTATTAGGTTTTGGGGTTTTTCTATGGATGTTGTAATTTTGTAAGAATAAAGTTTGTGAAAATAAAAAAGAAAACAACATTTTTCATAATACAAAATATAACCTTTATTTGCTGAAACCCAAATGCCCCTTTAAGTCAAAGCCGAAGGGCACGGTAGGATACAATGAACAATGCCCGTGTTTCCTTTCCGGCAGGAATTATCTCCTCGTGTTACATGTGATTCTGTGTGTCAAGTTTTATATTTCCTGGCAATTAACATCGGATTCATGGCTCTATAATACAGAACGACTCATCAGACAGACCTCCCCTCCCCCGACAGACCTCCCCTCCCCCGATACAGATGTACAATCACCACAATTCCCAGGTGTCAGTAAACCACAAATGGCGTGTTATACCTGTACGCCGTCTGACCTGTTTTTTAGGGCACCGACTGTTCTCCAGTGATGGAATCATCTTCTCTCTGACTGATCATCAACAATTCATTATTTACAGGTGAACAGTAAACGAGGCGCTCCCCTCAGACACTGGATCACGCCACATAATCCTTATAATCACCACTGAAGACTTAAAGTCAATGTCTGGCTCTTGATCTTAATTTTTTTATTTATCTAAATAAGTTCAAAATTCTGCACTGATTCATTTCTTAATTTATATTTATAGGGTTCTGAGTTGGTTTGTTTTCCTGATACAGAGCTCCAAATCTCCTGCACAGCCATAGAATTACATGATAAAATGCTGCATTCCTGCAGCCGCCACTAGGGGAGCTCTCTGTATACTGTTATTTTTAAGGGCAACGTATAAATGTATGCAGTGAACTCCTGAGCTCCCCCTAGTGGTGGATGCAGGTAGACAGAACATCCAGTATTAACAACAGCTCAGCCACGTAGTGGTAAACCACGTAACTCACAGAGCAGGGCCGCCGAGAATTTGAAGTACGTGGCCAATGGTGGATAATCAAAGGGCGTTTTGGGCGGCCGCCCGAGGCTCCAGGGGAGCCCATGGCCGCCCAAAGTACAATGTAGTTTTCTCGCGTTTTTGCCGCGACAAAACTGCATTGTGTATGTCCTGCAAAAGGACCTTTAGACATGAGGTCACATGACCTTATCTCTGAAGTTCTTACTACTGTTTAGAGACCTGCTGGTCACATGACCTCATCTCTGAAGTTCTTACTACTGATTAGAGACCTGCTGGTCACATGACCTCATCTCTGAAGTTCTTACTACTGATTAGAGACCTGCTGGTCACATGACCTCATCTCTGAAGTTCTTACTACTGTTTAGAGACCTGCTGGTCACATGACCTCATCTCTGAATTTCGTACTACTGATTAGAGACCTGCTGGTCACGTGACCGCAGGACCTTGAGCAGCAGCAGCAGCGACTCCACAGAGAAGACTGAGGAGAGCTGCTATGTAAGTATAAGGGGATGGATTTGTTTAAAGAGGCTCTGTCACCAGATTTTGCAACCCCTATCTCCTATTGCAGCAGATCGGCGCTGCAATGTAGATTACAGGAAGCAACTTATATAGAACCAGGAAGTCAAAAAGCCATATAAATAATGAAAAGGTACAAATTTTATTAGGACATACAACAATGATCACAAAAATTAAAACTTCAAGGAGATCTAAAAGAGCAGTATGGATATTGAAAACAGTTGTTTCTGGGTATCCTGAGGGGATGAGATCCATAATATAACAACAACAAAGACAGTGTACCTGTCAAGAAGAAAAGAAAAAGGAAAAGCAAGATATTGCAGTGCTGTTTAGAGCACATATGGTCGGTGTATCAAAGAATATCACCTATCTCTGGACGTCATTACATTCACTATCCAATACAATAGATATTTGTGAGTGTCCAGGGTCAGGGGATTAGAAATCCTAAACTCTCCAGTCCAATATTAGGTAGAGATAACAACCGACAGTATTGAAGTCAAAGAGAGAAAGAGAAGCATGGAAGGCATCCCAGGTACATGTAAATCCAGAGGGATCTACTCAAAGAGCAGATCGCTTAAATGGCAGGCTTACCCATAATGATGGCGGTATGTACGGTCCCACACTGCGGCCCAAAGTGGTAGCGCCCCGACGCGCGTTTCGCCGAACTGGCTTCCTCAGGGGGTAGTGTGTACTGATGTGCCATTATGTTGTTTATATATAGGCGGCTGGGTGGTGGTATCAAAGTATAATCCGGTGTGTGAAGCTCCATTGCCGGTCCATGGCGCATGCGCGGGTGTCCGGCTTGAGCCGCGAGATCCCGGAAGCCTGTCGTCACTCACACGCCGCGCATGCGCGCCCCCAGGGATTGGTATCCCTGGAGACGAGGCAAGCACGGCGCGAGAGTGGAGACGACAGACACCCGGGCGAGGCTCCCAGACTCCTCTGCGCATGCGCAACCCCGGTGACAGATGGTAAGTGGATGTTTGTGGTATAAAGATTCTAGCTGTATTCCTGTTCGGGGGAAATTACTAGTTCTATTGTGTTCCCAATGAAAGAAAAAAGAAGAGCGAAGGAAAGAAAAAAGAGAAGAAAAAAGAAGAAAGAAAAAACAAGATAGTGAAGCGAGGGGAAGACAGGACAGCAGAATGGTAGGTGAAACACAAGTAATTGCTGAAGACCATACCAGAGACAATGTTATTAGTAAACATAATATAGATCTAAAAGAAAATACTGTTTAGTATCGAAATGCTGTGGACCTAATACAGGATATAAATAGATAGTGTGTATCGTGAAATTATGAACAGAAAACGCATAGTTCATTTAAGCGATCTGCTCTTTGAGTAGATCCCTCTGGATTTACATGTACCTGGGATGCCTTCCATGCTTCTCTTTCTATCTTTGACTTCAATACTGTCGGTTGTTATCTCTACCTAATATTGGACTGGAGAGTTTAGGATTTCTAATCCCCTGACCCTGGACACTCACAAATATCTATTGTATTGGATAGTGAATGTAATGACGTCCAGAGATAGGTGATATTCTTTGATACACCGACCATATGTGCTCTAAACAGCACTGCAATATCTTGCTTTTCCTTTTTCTTTTCTTCTTGACAGGTACACTGTCTTTGTTGTTGTTATATTATGGATCTCATCCCCTCAGGATACCCAGAAACAACTGTTTTCAATATCCATACTGCTCTTTTAGATCTCCTTGAAGTTTTAATTTTTGTGATCATTGTTTTATGTCCTAATAAAATTTGTACCTTTTCATTATTTATATGGCTTTTTGACTTCTATATAAGTTGCTTCCAATATTGTCTGAAGTTTGTCTTTAAAATCTACATTTAGAGTGGGGGTGCTCTAACACTTGTAAGTGGCACCCAACCCTTTACCTAAACCTTCTGAGTCTTTTATATTTAAAAATGTAGATTACAGTAAAGTTTTTTTTTAAAAAAAAAAACGAGTATTTTTGGCCATGTTTGGTCTTCCCCGGGTAATTATAGACCAGTAAGCTTAACATCCATCGTGGGGAAAATGTTTGAGGGGCTATTGAGGGACTATATACAGGATTATGTGACAATAAATAGTATTATAAGTGACAGCCAGCACGGTTTTACTAAGGACAGAAGTTGTCAAACTAACCTAATCTGTTTTTATGAAGAGGTGAGCAGAAGCCTAGACAGAGGGGCCGCTGTGGATTTAGTGTTTTTGGACTTTGCAAAGGCATTTGACACTGTCCCCCATAGACGCCTAATGGGTAAATTAAGGACTATAGGTTTAGATAATATAGTTTGTAATTGGATTGAGAATTGGCTCAAGGACCGTATCCAGAGGGTTGTGGTCAATGATTCCTTCTCTGAATGGTCCCCGGTTATAAGTGGTGTACCCCAGGGTTCAGTGCTGGGACCACTATTATTCAACTTATTTATTAATGATATAGAGGATGGGATTAATAGCACTATTTCTATTTTTGCAGATGACACCAAGCTATGTAATATAGTTCAGACTATGGAAGATGTTTGTGAATTGCAGGCAGATTTAAACAAACTAAGTGTTTGGGCGTCCACTTGGCAAATGAAGTTTAATGTAGATAAATGTAAAGTTATGCATCTGGGTACCAACAACCTGCATGCATCATATGTCCTAGGGGGCGCTACACTGGCGGATTCACTTGTTGAGAAGGATCTGGGTGTACTTGTAAATCATAAACTCAATAACAGCATGCAGTGTCAATCAGCTGCTTCAAAGGCCAGCAGGATATTGTCGTGTATTAAAAGAGGCATGGACTCGCGGGACAGGGATGTAATAATGCCACTTTACAAAGCATTAGTGAGGCCTCATCTAGAATATGCAGTTCAGTTCTGGGCTCCAGTTCATAGAAAGGATGCCCTGGAGTTGGAAAAAATACAAAGAAGAGCAACGAAGCTAATAAGGGGCATGGAGAATTTAAGTTATGAGGAAAGATTGAAAGAATTAAACCTATTTAGCCTTGAAAAAAGACGACTAAGGGGGGACATGATTAACTTATATAAATATATTAATGGCACATACAAAAAATATGGTGATATCCTGTTCCTTGTAAAACCCCCTCAAAAAACAAGGGGGCACTCCCTCCGTCTGGAGAAAAAAAGGTTCAAGCTGCAGAGGCGACAAGGCTTCTTTACAGTGAGAACTGTGAATTTATGGAATAGCCACCGCAGGAGCTGGTCACAGCAGGGACAGGAGATGGCTTTAAAAAAGGGTTAGATAATTTCCTAGAACAAAAAAATATTAGCTCCTATGTGTAGAAATTTTTCCTTCCCTTTTCCCTTCCCTTGGTTGGACTTGATGGACATGTGTCTTTTTTCAGCCGTACTAACTATGTAACTATGTAACTATGTAACTATGTTATGACCGTTTTTATATTTATGTAAATGAGGCTTTCTAAAGTACAAGTGGGCGTGTTTAAAGTAAAAGTCCAACTGGGCGTGTATTATGTGCGTACATCGGGGCGTGTTTACTTCTTTTACTAGCTGGGCGTTGTGTATAGAAGTATCATCCACTTCTCTTCAGAACGCCCAGCTTCTGGCAGATCACGCTGTGACGTCACTCACAGGTCCTGCATCGTGTCGGCCACATCGGCACCAGAGGCTACAGTTGATTCTGCAGCAGCATCGGCGTTTGCAGGTAAATCGATGTAGCTACTTACCTGCTGATGACCTCTGGTGCCGATGTGTCCTCGCTCGTCTGACACGATGCAGGACCTGTGAGTGACGTCACAGCGTGATCTGGCAGAAGCTGGGCGTTGTGAAGAGAAGTGGATGATACTTCTATACACAACGCCCAGCTAGTAAAAGTAGTAAAAACGCCCCGATGTACGCACATAATACACGCCCAGTTGGACTTTTACTTTAAACACGCCCACTTGGACTTTTGCAAGCCTCATTTACATAAATACAAAAATGGTCATAACTTGGCCAAAAATGCTCGTTTTTTAAAAATAAAAACGTTACTGTAATCTACATTGCAGCGCCGATCTGCTGCAATAGGAGATAGGGGCTGCAAAATCTGGTGACAGAGCCTCTTTAAGGGGTCTGTATTTAGGGGGTCTGGTGTGGGGTGTGTATTTAGAGGGTCTGGTGTGTATTTAAGAGGTTTGGTGTCTGTAATAGTTTAAGGGGTCTGGGGTTTGTATTTAGGGGATCATGTCTGGGGTCTGTATTAGTTTAGGGGTCTATATTTAGGGGTCTGGTCTGGGGTCTGTATTAGATTAGGGGGTCTAGTCTGAGGTCTGTATTACTTAAGGGAGTCAGGTCTGGGATCACTATTAGTGTAGGGGGTCAGGACAGGGGTCTGTATTTAGGGGTCTGTACTAGTTTGAGGTCTGGTGTCTCTATTTTAAGGGTCTGGTCTGGGGTCTGTATTAGTTTATGGGGTCTGTATTTAGGGGGCCTGTTCTAGGGTCTGTATTAGTTTAAGGGTCTTTATTTAGGGGGTCTATATTTAGGCGTCTGGTCTGGGGTCTGTATTAGACTAGGGGCTCTGGTCTGGGGTCTGTATGAAGGGAGTCAGGTCTGGGGTCATGATTAGTGTAGGGGGTCAGGTCTGGGGTCTGTATTATTTTGAGGTATGGGGTCTGGTCTGGTGTCTGTATTAGTTTATGGGGTCTGTATTTAGGGCACCTAGTCAAGGGTCTGTATTAGTTTAGGGGTCTTTATTTAGGGGTCTGTATTAGTTTAGGGGGTCTGGTCTGAGGTCTATTAAGGGAGTCAGGTCTGGGGTCATTATTAGTGTAGGGGGTCAGGTCTAGGGTCTGTATTTAGGAGTCTGGTCTGATATCTGTACTTATTTAGGGTGCTTGTTCTGGGGTCTGTATTTGTTTAGGGGGTCTGGTCTGGGGACTGCAATAGTTTAGAAGGTCTGGGGTCTGTTTGTATTCTATTATCTAGTCAGCGGTCCAAATTTATTAGTTTGAGTAAAAGGGGTTGTCCGGGCACATCGATAGGTCATCAGTATAAAAGAACGGTCTGTGCCCGGACAACCCCTTTAATGTGTTTTTATAGATGCTGGAAATGGCTGCAGAAGTGATGGAAAGATGTCTCATCAGGAGAAGTCGCCATAACGGTCTGCGTCAGATGGAGAAGAAAAGAAAATGTCTCCCTTCAGAGAAGACGTAAACTGTGAGTCACTGGATCTATAGAGGATCTGTCCCCTCTCCTGACAAGTCTGTTGTAGGAAATCATTGTATTCCACATAAAGTCTTTGTGCAGTCCAGAACTAATAGACAAATGTGTGTTACCATTCCCATTGTCAGGAGGATGTGTCCCTACACAGTGTGATACTGTCAGCGATGGTTGGAGAATGTCAGTATGTAGGGAAACAGCCATTTGACAATGGGAATCGTAACAACCATTTGTCAATGCACGCACAGAAAGGTGGTGTTCAATATAGACATGGCAGAGCGGCGGTGGGGAAGGGGGGCCCAAGATTGTGGAACAGCCCAAGGCCTGTGGTCTACTTAATCCGCCACTGTACGTGGTGTGTAAAAATCATCCATCCCCCGAGTTGTCTCTCACTATAGAGATCCACGCTGCCTCTGGGAATGACATCACCACCACATCCGTGAGTCCGGAGCTTCATGAAATGCGTTTCCATAGTCGCTGCACACAAGTCTGAGATCAGTATGCACAATGCCAAGTGGCGTCTGGAGTGGTGTAAAGCACGTGTTCTATAAAGTAATGAATCACATCTCACTATCTGATAGTCTGAGTCCCGAGTGGCTCCACAGAGCCCTGAACTCAACCCCATCCCACAACTTTAGGATGAATTGGAACGGAAAACATTAAACTAGACATTCTCACCCAACATTAGCGTCTGACCTCACAAATTGGTCCAAAATCCTACAAACGACCCAAAATCTTGAGGAAAAACCTCCCAGAAGAGAGAAGGCTGTTATACCTGCAAAAGGGACCCAACTCCAAATATAAACAGCCATGGTTGTAGGAGGGGATGTCCAACAATATCCTATATGTCTAGTGGTCAGGGGGCACAAACTATTAGCCATATTACATTCCCTTTCACGTTACATTTCAGAAGTTACATCCAGCAGCAATTCTTAATCTGGAATTTATAATTGATTGTTCACAAACAGAAATATAAAATGTCATTTTTCTTTGTTTGATACAAGAAGAAAATATTCAGCTTGTTCTGAAATCCAGAAAAGTGTTACATTAGCGGAATGTGGGGGAGTCGTCTGCCCTGTAATGTAAGGACACAGCCCGGAGGAGATTACAAGAAGCCATGAGGATGTCAAAGGACTAAGAACAATGACGCAAGAAACATTCAGCACATTCTGAACTAAACATCCTCCCCTGTCTCATCATTGTATCTGTACCCCTCCCCCGTCACTGACTGTACATGGAAAACTCAATTCATCAGTATCACATATCAAAGTATATATAACTACAATAATACTGCTCCTATATACCAGAATGTAACTACTATAATACTGCTCCTATATACCAGAATGTAACTACTATAATACTGCCCCTATATACAAGAATATAACTACTATAATACTGCTCCTATATACAAGAATATAACTACTATAATACTGCTCCTATATACAAGAATATAACTACTATAATACTGCCCCCTATATACAAGAATATAACTACTATAATACTGCCCCTGTATACAAGAATATAACTACTATAATACAGCTCCTATATACAAGAATATAACTACTATAATACTGCCCCCTATATACAAGAATATAACTACTATAATACTGCCCCCTATATACAAGAATATAACTACTATAATACTGCCTCCTATATACAAGAATATAACTACTATAATACTGCCCTCTATATACCAGAATATAACTACTATAATACTGCCCCTATATACAAAAAAGTAACTACTATAATACTGCTCCTATATACAAGAATATAACTACTATAATACTGCCCCCTATATACAAGAATATAACTACTATAATATTGCCCCCTATATACAAGAATATAACTACTATAATACTTGTCCTATATACAAGAATATAACTACTATAATACTGCTCCCTATATACAAGAATATAACTACTATAATACTGCACCTATATACAAGAATATAACTACTATAATACTGCCTCCTATATACAAGAATATAACTACTATAATACTGCCCCCTATATACAAGAATATAACTACTATAATACTGCTCCTATATACAAGAATATAACTACTATAATACTGCTCCCTATATACAAGAATATAACTACTATAATACTGCCCCCTATGTACAAGAATATAACTACTATAATACTGCTCCTATATACAAGAATATAACTACTATAATACTGCTCCTATATACAAGAATATAACTACTATAATACTTGTCCTATATACAAGAATATAACTACTATAATACTGCTCCTATATACAAGAATATAACTACTATAATACTGCCCCCTATATACAAGAATATAACTACTATAATACTGCCCCCTATATACAAGAATATAACTACTATAATACTGCCCCTATATACAAGAATATAACTACTATAATACTGCCCCCTAGATACAAGAATATAACTACTATAATACTGCCCCCTATATACAAGAATATAACTACTATAATATTGCCCCCTATATACAAGAATATAACTACTATAATACTGCCCCTATATACAAGAATATAACTACTATAATACTGCCTCCTATATACAAGAATATAACTACTATAATACTGCCCCCTATATACAAGAATATATCTACTATAATACTGCCCCTATATACAAGAATATAACTACAATAAGGGCATGACCACACATGGCGGAATTCCTCCGCAACTGTCCGCATCAATGCCGCACAGAATCTGCGTTGCAGATTCTGCAGCGGATCTGCACAAAATGTGCAGAAAATTGATGCGGACTGGCCGCTGCGGACTGCAGGAAAAGTGCTTCTCTTCTCCCTATTCAGTGCAGGATAGAGAGAAGGGACAGCACTTTCCCTAGTGAAAGTCAAAGAAATTCATACTTACCGCCCGTTGTCTTGGTGACGCGTCCCTCTTTCGGCATCCGGCCCGACCTCCCTGGATGACGCTCCAGTCCATGTGACCGCTGCAGCCTGTGCTTGGCCTGTGATTGGCTGCAGCCGTCACTTACACTGAAACGTCATCCTGGGAGGCCGGACTGGAGACAGACGCAGGGAGTTCTCGGTAAGTATGAACTTATATTTTTTTTTACAGATACATGTATATTGAGATCGGTAGTCACTGTCCCGGGTGCAGAAACAGTTACTGCCGATCGCGTAACTCTTTCAGCACCCTGGACAGTGACTATTTACAGACGTCTCCTAGCAACGCTCCCGTCATTACGGGAGCCCCATTGACTTCCTCAGTCTGGCTGTAGACCTAGAAATACATAGGTCCAGCCAGAATGAAGAAATGTCATGGTAGTAAAAACAATACGCTCCGCAGCACACATAAGATCTGCGGACTTCATTGCGGAATTTTGACTCTCCATTGAAGTCAATGGAGAAATTCCGCCATGAGTCCGCAACCAGTCCGCCACTGCTCCGCAACAGACAGAGCATGCTGCGGACACCAAATTCCGCTCCGCAGCCTATGCTCCGCAGCGGAATTGTACGCATCGTGTAAACGAACACTGCTAAATTAAAGTGAAAGTCAATGGAGAAACGGCTCCGCTGCGGATTAACGCTGCGGAGTGTCCGCAGCGGAATTTAAGTGAAATTCCGCTATGTGTGAACCCGCCCTTATACTGCTCCTATATACAAGAATATAACTACTATAATACTGCTCCTATATACAAGAATATAACTACTATAATACTGCCCCTCTATACAAGAATATAACTACTATAATACTGTGTCCTATATACAAGAATATAACTACTATAATACTGCTCCTATATACAAGAATATAACTACTATAATACTGCCCCTATATACAAGAATATAACTACTATAATACTGCCCCTATATACAATAATATAACTACTATAATACTGCCCCTATATACAAGAATATAACTACTATAATACTGTCCCTATATACAAGAATATAACTACTATAATACTGCCCCCTATATACAAGAATATAACTACTATAATACGGCCCCCTATATACAAGAATATAACTACTATAATACTGCCCCTATATACAAGAATATAATTACTATAATACTGCTCCCTATGTACAAGAATATAACTACAATAATACTGCTCCTATATACAAGAATATAACTACTATAATACTGTCCCTATATACAAGAATATACTATAATACTGCTCCTATATACAAGAATATAACTACTATAATACTGCCCCTATATACAAGAATATAACTACTATAATACTGCCCCTATATACAAGAATATAACTACTATAATACTGCTCCTATATACAAGAATATAACTACTATAATACTGCTCCTATATACAAGAATATAACTACTATAATACTGCCCCTATATACAGGAATATAACTACTATAATACTGCTCCTATATACAAGAATATAACTACTATAATACTGCCCCCTATATACAAGAATATAACTACTATAATACTGCCCCTATATACAAGAATATAACTACTATAATACTGCTCCTATATACAAGAATATAACTACTATAATACTGCCCCTATATACAAGAATATAACTACTATAATACTGCTCCATATAGACAAGAATATAACTACTATAAAACTGCCCTCCTATACAAGAATATAACTACTATAATACTGTCCCTATATACAAGAATATAACTACTATAATACTGCCCCTATATACAAGAATATAACTACTATAATACTACCCCCTATATACAAGAATATAACTACTATAATACTGCCACTATATACAAGAATATAACTACTATAATACTGCCCCCTATATACAAGAATATATCTACTATAATACTGTCCCTATATACAAGAATATAACTACTATAATACTGTCCCTATATACAAGAATATAACTACAATAATACTGCTCCTGTATACAAGAATATAACTACTATAATACTGCCTCCTATATACAAGAATATAACTACTATAATACTGCCCCTATATACAAGAATATAACTACTATAATACTGCCTCCTATATACAAGAATATAACTACTATAATACTGCCCCCTATATACAAGAATATATCTACTATAATACTGCCCCTATATACAAGAATATAACTACAATAATACTGCTCCTATATACAAGAATATAACTACTATAATACTGCTCCTATATACAAGAATATAACTACTATAATACTGCCCCTCTATACAAGAATATAACTACTATAATACTGTGTCCTATATACAAGAATATAACTACTATAATACTGCTCCTATATACAAGAATATAACTACTATAATACTGCCCCTATATACAAGAATATAACTACTATAATACTGCCCCTATATACAAGAATATAACTACTATAATACTGCCCCTATATACAAGAATATAACTACTATAATACTGCCCCTATATACAAGAATATAACTACTATAATACTGCTCCCTATATACAAGAATATAACTACTATAATACTGCCTCCTATATACAAGAATATAATTACTATAATACTGCTCCCTATGTACAAGAATATAACTACAATAATACTGCTCCTATATACAAGAATATAACTACTATAATACTGTCCCTATATACAAGAATATAACTACTATAATACTGCTCCCTATATACAAGAATATAACTACTATAATACTGCCCCTATATACAAGAATATAACTACTATAATACTGCTCCCTATATACAAGAATATAACTACTATAATACTGCCCCTATATACAAGAATATAACTACTATAATACTGCCTCCTATATACAAGAATATAATTACTATAATACTGCTCCCTATGTACAAGAATATAACTACAATAATACTGCTCCTATATACAAGAATATAACTACTATAATACTGTCCCTATATACAAGAATATAACTACTATAATACTGCTCCCTATATACAAGAATATAACTACTATAATACTGCCCCTATATACAAGAATATAACTACTATAATACTGTCCCTGTATACAAGAATATAACTACTATAATACTGCTCCCTATATACAGGAATATAACTACTATAATACTGCCCCTATATACAAGAATATAACTACTATAATACTGCCCCCTATATACAAGAATATAACTACTATAATACTGCCCCCTATATACAAGAATATAACTACTATAATACTGCCCCCTATATACAAGAATATAACTACTATAATACTGCCCTCTATATACAAGAATATAACTACTATAATACTGCCTCCTATATACAAGAATATAACTACTATAATACCACCCCCTATATACAAGAATATAACTACTATAATACTGCTCCTATATACAAGAATATAACTACTATAATACTGCTCCTATATACAGGAATATAACTACTATAATACTGCCCCTATATACAAGAAGATAACTACTATAATACTGCCCTCTATATACAAGAATATAACTACTATAATACTTCTCCATATACAGGAATATAACTACTATAATACTGCTCCTATATACAAGAATATAACTACTATAATACTACTCCTATATACAAGAATATAACTACTATAATACTGCCCCCTATATACAAGAATATAACTACTATAATACTGCCCCCTATATACAAGAATATAACTACTATAATACTGCCCCTATATACAAGAATATAACTACTATAATACTTCTCCATATACAGGAATATAACTACTATAATACTGCTCCTATATACAAGAATATAACTACTATAATACTACTCCTATATACAAGAATATAACTACTATAATACTGCTCCCTATATACAAGAATATAACTACTATAAGGGCATGACCACACATGGCGGAATTCCTCCGCAACTGTCCGCATCAATGCCGCACAGAATCTGCGTTGCAGATTCTGCAGCGGATCTGCACAAAATGTGCAGAAAATTGATGCGGACTAGCTGCTGCGGACTGCAGGAAAAGTGCTTCTCTTCTCCCTATTCAGTGCAGGATAGAGAGAAGGGACAGCACTTTCCCTAGTGAAAGTCAAAGAAATTCATACTTACCGGCCGTTGTCTTGGTGACGCGTCCCTCTTTCGGCATCCAGCCCGACCTCCCTGGATGACGCGCCAGTCCATGTGACCGCTGCAGCCTGTGCTTGGCCTGTGATTGGCTGCAGCCGTCACTTACACTGAAACGTCATCCTGGGAGGCCGGACTGGAGACAGACGCAGGGAGTTCTCGGTAAGTATGAACTTATATTTTTTTTTACAGATACATGTATATTGAGATCGGTAGTCACTGTCCCGGGTGCAGAAACAGTTACTGCCGATCGCTTAACTCTTTCAGCACCCTGGACAGTGACTATTTACAGACGTCTCCTAGCAACGCTCCCGTCATTACGGGAGCCCCATTGACTTCCTCAGTCTGGCTGTAGACCTAGAAATACATAGGTCCAGCCAGAATGAAGAAATGTCATGGTAGTAAAAACAATACGCTCCGCAGCACACATAAGATCTGCGGACTTCATTGCGGAATTTTGACTCTCCATTGAAGTCAATGGAGAAATTCCGCCATGAGTCCGCAACCAGTCCGCCACTGCTCCGCAACAGACAGAGCATGCTGCGGACACCAAATTCCGCTCCGCAGCCTATGCTCCGCAGCGGAATTTTACGCCTAGTCTAAACGAACACTGCTAAATTAAAGTGTAAGTCAATGGACAAACGGCACCGCTGCGGATTAACGCTGCGGAGTGTCCGCAGCGGAATTTCAGTGAAATTCCGCCACGTGTGAACCCGCCCTTATACTGCTCCCTATATACAGGAATATAACTACTATAAGGGCATGACCACACGTGGCGGATTTCCTCCGCAACTGTCCGCATCAATGCCGCACCTAATCCGGGTTGCGGATTACGGCTGCGGATCTGCACAAAATGTGCAGAAAATTGATGCGGACTAGCTGCTGCGGACTGCGGGAAAAGTGCTTCCCTTCTCCCTATCAGTGCAGGATAGAGAGAAGGGCCAGCACTTTCCCTAGTGATAGTAAAAGAAATTCATACTTACCGGCCGTTGTCTTGGTGACGCGTCCCTCTTTCGGCATCCAGCCCGACCTCCCTGGCTGACGCGCCAGTCCAAGTGACCGCTGCAGCCTGTGCTTGGCCTGTGATTGGCTGCAGCCGTCACTTAGACTCAAACGTCATCCTGGGAGGCCGGACTGGAGACAGAAGCAGGGAGTTCTCGGTAAGTGCGAACTTCATTTTTTTTTACAGATACTTGTATATTGTGATCGGTAGTCACTGTCCCGGGTGCAGAAACAGTTACTGCCGATCGCTTAACTCTTTCAGCACCCTGGACAGTGACTATTTACTGACGTCTCCTAGCAACGCTCCCGTCATTACGGGAGCCCCATTGACTTCCTCAGTCTGGCTGTAGACCTAGAAATACATAGGTCCAGCCAGAATGAAGAAATGTCAAGTTAAAAAAGCAAGACGGATCCGCAGCACACATGACATGTGCATGACAGCTGCGGACTTCATTGCGGAACTTAGAATCTCCATTGAAGTCAATGGAGAAATTCCGCCATGAGTCCGCCACTGCTCCGCAACAGACAGAGCATGCTGCGGACACCAAATTCCGCTCCGCAGCCTATGCTCCGCAGCGGAATTTTACGCCTCGTCTAAACGAACACTGCTAAATTAAAGTGTAAGTCAATGGACAAACGGCTCCGCTGCGGATTAACGCTGCGGAGTGTCCGCAGCGGAATTTAAGTGAAATTCCGCCACGTGTGGTCATGCCCTAATACTGCCCCTATATACAAGAATATAACCACTATTAGGGCGGGTTCACACATGGCGGAATTTCACTTAAATTCCGCTGCGGACACTCCGCAGCGTTAATCCGCAGCGGAGCCGTTTCTCCATTGACTTTCACTTTAATTTAGCAGTGTTCGTTTACACGATGCGTACAATTCCGCTGCGGAGCATAGGCTGCGGAGCGGAATTTGGTGTCCGCAGCATGCTCTGTCTGTTGCGGAGCAGTGGCGGACTGGTTGCGGACTCATGGCGGAATTTCTCCATTGACTTCAATGGAGAGTCAAAATTCCGCAATGAAGTCCGCAGATCTTATGTGTGCTGCGGAGCGTATTGTTTTTACTACCATGACATTTCTTCATTCTGGCTGGACCTATGTATTTCTAGGTCTACAGCCAGACTGAGGAAGTCAATGGGGCTCCCGTAATGACGGGAGCGTTGCTAGGAGACGTCTGTAAATAGTCACTGTCCAGGGTGCTGAAAGAGTTACGCGATCGGCAGTAACTGTTTCTGCACCCGGGACAGTGACTACCGATCTCAATATACATGTATCTGTAAAAAAAAAATATAAGTTCATACTTACCGAGAACTCCCTGCGTCTGTCTCCAGTCCGGCCTCCCAGGATGACGTTTCAGTCTAAGTGACGGCTGCAGCCAATCACAGGCCAAGCACAGGCTGCAGCGGTCACATGGACTGGTGCGTCATCCAGGGAGGTCGGGCCGGATGCCGAAAGAGGGACGCGTCACCAAGACAACGGGCGGTAAGTATGAATTTCTTTGACTTTCACTAGGGAAAGTGCTGTCCCTTCTCTCTATCCTGCACTGAATAGGGAGAAGAGAAGCACTTTTCCTGCAGTCCGCAGCGGCCAGTCCGCATCAATTTTCTGCACATTTTGTGCAGATCCGCTGCAGAATCTGCAACGCAGATTCTGTGCGGCATTGATGCGGACAGTTGCGGAGGAATTCCGCCATGTGTGGTCATGCCCTAATACTGCCCCCCATATACAAGAATATAACTACTATAATACTGCCCCTATAAACAAGAATATAACTACTATAATACTGCCCCTATATACAAGAATATACCTACTATAATACTGCCTCCTATATACAAGAATATAACTACTATAATACTGCCCCTATATACAAGAATATAACTACAATAATACTGCTCCTATACACAAGAATATAACTACTATAATACTGCCCCTATATACAAGAATATAACTACTATAATACTGCTCCTATATACAAGAATATAACACTATAATACTGCCCCTATATACAAGTATATAACTACTATAATACTGCCTCCTATATACAAGAATATAACTACTATAATACTGCCCCTATATACAAGAATATAACTACTATAATACTGTGTCCTATATACAAGAATATAACTACTATAATACTGCTCCTATATACAAGAATATAACTACTATAATACTGCCCCTCTATACAAGAATATAACTAATATAATACTGTGTCCTATATACAAGAATATAACTACTATAATACTGCTCCTATAAACAAGAATATAACTACTATAATACTGCTCCTATATACAAGAATATAACTACTATAATATTGCCCCTATATACAAGAATATAACTACTATAATACTGTCCCTATATACAAGAATATAACTACTATAATACTGCTCCCTATATACAAGAATATAACTACTATAATACTGCCCCTATATACAAGAATATAACTACTATAATACTGCCCCTATATACAAGAATATAACTACTATAATACTGTCCCTGTATACAAGAATATAACTACTATAATACTGCTCCCTATATACAGGAATATAACTACTATAATACTGCCCCTATATACAAGAATATAACTACTATAATACTGCCCCCTATATACAAGAATATAACTACTATAATACTGCCCCCTATATACAAGAATATAACTACTATAATACTTCTCCATATACAGGAATATAACTACTATAATACTTCTCCATATACAGGAATATAACTACTATAATACTGTCCCTATATACAAGAATATAACTACTATAATACTGCTCCCTATATACAGGAATATAACTACTATAATACTGCCCCTATATACAAGAATATAACTACTATAATACTGCCCCCTATATACAAGAATATAACTACTATAATACTGCCCCTATATACAAGAATATAACTACTATAATACTGCCCCTATATACAAGAATATACCTACTATAATACTGCCCCTATATACAAGAATATAACTACTATAATACTGCCTCCTATATACAAGAATATAACTACTATAATACTGCCCCTATATACAAGAATATAACTACAATAGTACTGCTACTATATACAAGAATATAACTACTATAATACTGCTCCTATATACAAGAATATAACTACTATAATACTGCCCCTATATACAAGAATATAACTACTATAATACTGCCCCTATATACAAGAATATAACTACTATAATACTGCCCCTATATACAAGAATATAACTACTATAATACTGTCCCTATATACAAGAATATAACTACTATAATACTGCCCCCTATATACAAGAATATAACTACTATAATACGGCCCCCTATATACAAGAATATAACTACTATAATACTGCCCCTATATACAAGAATATAATTACTATAATACTGCTCCCTATGTACAAGAATATAACTACAATAATACTGCTCCTATATACAAGAATATAACTACTATAATACTGTCCCTATATACAAGAATATAACTACTATAATACTGCTCCCTATATACAAGAATATAACTACTATAATACTGCCCCTATATACAAGAATATAACTACTATAATACTGTCCCCTATATACAAGAATATAACTACTATAATACTGCTTCTATGTACAAGAATATAACTACTATAATACTGCCCCTATATACAAGAATATAACTACTATAATACTGCTCCCTATATACAGGAATATAACTACTATAATACTGCCCCTATATACAAGAATATAACTACTATAATACTGCCCCCTATATACAAGAATATAACTACTATAATACTGTCCCTATATACAAGAATATAACTACTATAATACTGCTCCCTATATACAGGAATATAACTACTATAATACTGCCCCTTTATACAAGAATATAACTACTATAATACTGCCCCCTATATACAAGAATATAACTACTATAATACTGCCCCTATATACAAGAATATAACTACTATAATACTGCCCCTATATACAAGAATATACCTACTATAATACTGCCCCTATATACAAGAATATAACTACTATAATACTGCCTCCTATATACAAGAATATAACTACTATAATACTGCCCTTATATACAAGAATATAACTACAATAATACTGCTCCTATATACAAGAATATAACTACTATAATACTGCTCCTATATACAAGAATATAACTACTATAATACTGCCCCTCTATACAAGAATATAACTAATATAATACTGTGTCCTATATACAAGAATATAACTACTATAATACTGCTCCTATAAACAAGAATATAACTACTATAATACTGCTCCTATATACAAGAATATAACTACTATAATATTGCCCCTATATACAAGAATATAACTACTATAATACTGTCCCTATATACAAGAATATAACTACTATAATACTGCTCCCTATATACAAGAATATAACTACTATAATACTGCCCCTATATACAAGAATATAACTACTATAATACTGTCCCTGTATACAAGAATATAACTACTATAATACTGCTCCCTATATACAGGAATATAACTACTATAATACTGCCCCTATATACAAGAATATAACTACTATAATACTGCCCCCTATATACAAGAATATAACTACTATAATACTGCCCCCTATATACAAGAATATAACTACTATAATACTTCTCCATATACAGGAATATAACGACTATAATACTGTCCCTATATACAAGAATATAACTACTATAATACTGCTCCCTATATACAGGAATATAACTACTATAATACTGCCCCTATATACAAGAATATAACTACTATAATACTGCCCCCTATATACAAGAATATAACTACTATAATACTGCCCCTATATACAAGAATATAACTACTATAATACTGCCCCTATATACAAGAATATACCTACTATAATACTGCCCCTATATACAAGAATATAACTACTATAATACTGCCTCCTATATACAAGAATATAACTACTATAATACTGCCCCTATATACAAGAATATAACTACAATAATACTGCTCCTATATACAAGAATATAACTACTATAATACTGCTCCTATATACAAGAATATAACTACTATAATACTGCCCCTCTATACAAGAATATAACTAATATAATACTGTGTCCTATATACAAGAATATAACTACTATAATACTGCTCCTATAAACAAGAATATAACTACTATAATACTGCTCCTATATACAAGAATATAACTACTATAATATTGCCCCTATATACAAGAATATAACTACTATAATACTGCCCCTATATACAAGAATATAACTACTATAATACTGCTCCCTATATACAAGAATATAACTACTATAATACTGCCCCTATATACAAGAATATAACTACAATAATACTGCTCCTATATACAAGAATATAACTACTATAATACTGCTCCTATATACAAGAATATATCTACTATATTACTGCCCCCTATATACAAGAATATAACTACTATAAGGGCGGGTTCACACATGGCGGAATTTCACTTAAATTCCGCTGCGGACACTCCGCAGCGTTATTCCGCAGCGGAGCCGTTTCTCCATTGACTTTCACTTTAATTTAGCAGTGTTCGTTTACACGATGCGTACAATTCCGCTGCGGAGCATAGGCTGCGGAGCGGAATTTGGTGTCCGCAGCATGCTCTGTCTGTTGCGGAGCAGTGGCGGACTCATGGCGGAATTTCTCCATTGACTTCAATGGAGATTCAAAGCTCCGCAATGAAGTCCGCAGCTGTCATGCACATGTCATGTGTGCTGCGGATGCGTCTTGCTTTTTTAACTTGACATTTCTTCATTCTGGCTGGACCTATGTATTTCTAGGTCTACAGCCAGACTGAGGAAGTCAATGGGGCTCCCGTAATGACGGGAGCGTTGCTAGGAGACGTCAGTAAATAGTCACTGTCCAGGGTGCTGAAAGAGTTAAGCGATCGGCAGTAACTGTTTCTGCACCCGGGACAGTGACTACCGATCTCAATATACAAGTATCTGTAAAAAAAACATATAAGTTCATACTTACCGAGAACTCCCTGCGTCTGTCTCCAGTCCGGCCTCCCAGGATGACGTTTCAGTGTAAGTGACGGCTGCAGCCAATCACAGGCCAAGCACAGGCTGCAGCGGTCACATGGACTGGCGCGTCATCCAAGGAGGTCGGGCTGGATGCCGAAGGAGGGACGCGTCACCAAGACAACGGGCGGTAAGTATGAATTTCTTTTACTATCACTAGGGAAAGTGCTGTCCCTTCTCTCTATCCTGCACTGATAGGGAGAAGGGAAGCACTTTTCCCGCAGTCCGCAGCAGCTAGTCCGCATCAATTTTCTGCACATTTTGTGCAGATCCGCAGCCGTAATCCGCAACCCGGATTAGGTGCGGCATTGATGCGGACAGTTGCGGAGGAATTCCGCCATGTGTGGTCATGCCCTAATACTGCCCCCAATATACAAGAATATAACTACTATAATACTGCCCCCTATATACAAGAAAATAACTACTATAATACTGCCCCTATATACAAGAATATAACTACTATAATACTGCTCCTATATACAAGAATATAACTACTATATTACTGCCCCTATATACAAGAATATAACTACTATAATACTGCCCCTATATACAAGAATATAACTACTATAATACTGCCCCCAATATACAAGAATATAACTACTATAATACTGGTCCCTATATACAAGAATATAACTACTATAATACTGCTCCTATATACAAGAATATAACTACTATAATACTGCCCCCAATATACAAGAATATAACTACTATAATACTGCCCCCTATATACAAGAAAATAACTACTATAATACTGCCCCTATATACAAGAATATAACTACTATAATACTGCCTCTATATAAAAGAATATAACTACTATAATACTGCCCCCTATATACAAGAATATAACTACTATAATACTGCCACCTATATACAAGAATATAACTACTATAATACTGCCCCTATATACAGGAATATAACTACTATAATACTCCTCCTATATACAAGAATATAACTACTATTATACTGCCCCTATATACAAGAATATAACTAATATAATACGGCTCCCTATATACAAGAATATAACTACTATAATACTGCTCCTATATACAAGAATAGAACTACTATAATATTGCTCCTATATACAAGGAAATATCTACTATAATACTGCCCCCTATATACAAGAATATAACTACTATAATACTGCCTCCTATATACAAGAATATAACTACTATAATACTGCTCCTATATACAAGAATATAACTACTATAAAACTGCCCCTACATACAAGAATATAACTACTATAATACTGCCCCTATATACAAGAATATAACTACTATAATACTGCCCCCTATATACAAGAATATAACGACTATAATACTGCTCCTATATACAAGAATATAACTACTATAATACTGCCCCTATATACAAGAATAGAACTGCTATAGTACTGCCCCTATATACAAGAATATAACTACTATAATACTGCTCCTATATACAAGAATATGACTACTATAATACTGCCCCCTATATACAAGAATATAACTACTATAATACTGCCACCTATATACAAGAATATAACTACTATAATACTGCTCTTATATACAAGAATATAACTACTATAATACTGCTCCTATAGACAAGAATATAACTACTATAATACTGCCCCTATATACAAGAATATAACTACTATAATACTGCCCCTATATACAAGAAGATAACTACTATAATACTGCTCCTATATACAAGAATATCACTACTATAATACTGCCTCCTATATACAAGAATATAACTACTATAATACTGCTCCTATATACAGGAATATAACTACTATAATACTTCCCCCTATATACAAAAATATAACTACTATAATACTGCCCCTATATACAGGAATATAACTACTATAATACTCCTCCTATATACAAGAATATAACTACTATTATACTGCCCCTAT